>NC_056739.1:1990791187-1990931187 GCF_019279795.1 Protopterus annectens
CATTATTAGTTAGAAAAATATGTCCAAAACGTATATAGAATAAATAAGTAGCTGTATGTTTCCTAGTCTTTCGGCTTTTCCCAGTTAAGGGTCGCTACAGCGGAACTCCGGTCAACTAATGATTGGCAGTGGATTTTTACAGTGCCAAGTTGCCAGCCCAACGCCCAATCTTGAAGGCACACCCATTCACACACGCACCTACCTGCATGTCTTTAAACATCACTCGACTACGGGGAGGACTTGCAGACTCCACACAGAATGCGCTCTAGCCGAGAATTGAAAGGGAGAACTCTTGCTTTGAGGTGACAATGCTAACCGCTGCACCACCACGGCCGAGCTGTACGTTTCCTATAATAGCCTCTAAATCACAAAGTAATGAATAAAAATAATCATTAAAAGAAACAGTTGTGAAGAACATTCACATACCAGTCATCAGGCTAGTACCAGCCAAAGGACCAATGAGATAACAGCATTATAGCAAGCAGTAAACAGTTGTAAGTAACTAGGTCTAGTCTGAGTGAATATACTGTAACATGAAATGCAAACAACCAATCACGTTGTTTGAATTTAAGAGTAGACCAATAAAAAAGACAACCAATGTCTTAACTCAAATCAAGATCTCAGCCAGTGAAGGACTAGGAAGTGAACAGCCAATCAAATTGTTTAAATATTTGTATAAACCAATGGAATAATCACCCAGTGTCATAACTCAATTCAGAATCTCAGCCAATGAAGGTCTGTAGAACCAACAGCCAATCAAACTGTTCAAATGTAAAAATAGACCAATGGGGGTAAAGAGCAAATAAAAAACAAATTACCTAGCTTTATAAGGGTTAGTTACAGCTATAGTATTATATATGCAGATAAAATGCTCCAACTAAAGACTTGTCTTTATTGCTTAGGAAAATATGTCCAAAATGTATATAAAATAAATAAATAGCTGTGGGTTTCTTATAATAACCTCTAAATCACAAAATAATTGACGAAAATACTCAGTAAGAGTAACAGATGTAAAGAACATTCACAAACCAGTCATCAGGCTGGTACAAGCCAAAAAAAAAACTAAGATAATAGCATTCTGACAGAAAAATGTCAAGGTAAAAAGACTGGGTCCACTCTGAATTAATATAACATGAAATGCAAACAACCACTCAGGTTGTTTATATCTATTTTTTGTTTTTATTTTACATTTATTTTTAATTTACATTTGTTGACCTGGCTAGTCTAACTGGATATATGTCCATTTTCAGTAGAGGCCCGGGAGAAAAGCTCTACATAAAACACATAAACAGAACATTAAAACGTCAGTTACAGAACATTAAACTTCAGTTACAGATAGCTTGTCAGGCAAAAACAGGTGTTACAAGGTAATTTAGCATACACGATGGAAAACAGTAGAACAAAAATGAGATAAGATAACCCCCCGCTTTTTTTTTTTTTTTTTTTTTTTTTTTAGTAAACACTGTGGGAAGAAAGTAATTCAGAAGGATATGGGAGATTCCCAGCTCAAAGTTATAAGTAAGGAACAGGAGGAACAGACTAGTTAAAAACAGGATTGGGAGAGTTAGCTGAGGGGCAGAAACTCATCAATGAGACAGAGAGATGTCCATTCTGTCTTTCTTGGGTACAAGAAGTGCAGCTAGAAGGTAGAGGCCTTAAAGTGGCAATAAAGTGAGTAATAGCTTAGGAAAAACTGATCATGATGAAAATAAACAGATAAAGTCTTAGTCAGGGTTAGTACAGGGACATAGACAGTGGCTTGTAAGGTATGATTTGAGTTTCTTTTTGAAAAGTGTAGTAGAAGACGGAGATGTAAGTTCACTAGGAAGTAGGTTCCAACTTTTCCCCACAGTGTTGGAGAAAAGGGAATCTCCTGCTTTATTGTTTGGGTTTATGTCAGGATACAAGAAGTTTATTAGATGAGCGTAGGTTTGTAAGATTTTTATATGGGCTGATTAGACTTGTGAGAATTGTTTTATCTGGGTGATATAAGGTTTTATGGGCAATAATCAGTTGATGAAATAAAAATTGATTATGCAATTCAAGCCAACCCAGTTGATTCAGATTTTGGCAGTGGTGGGTTCTAAAAGGGGAGCTGGTGGCAAATCTGGCAATATTATTGTGGGGATTGCCAGCTTGTGGTGGTTGCTTTTGGATAGATTTGTATATATAGGAGAGGCATAAAAGAGAGTTGAGATAAGGTGGGTGTGGGCAATAGTAGTTCTAGCTATGGGAGGAGTAAGGAAGGCCTTAATTTTATAGAGGGAGCCTAGTTTTCGGTTTACTGATTTTGTTGTGGTGTTGATATGATTATCATAATTAAGGCTGTGGTCAGTAGTTACTCCTAAGAGTTTAGTGATAGTGTCAGGAGATATGACTGTACCATTTTTAGATCTGATAGAGAAGTGAAGTGGGGTGGACTTTTGTGTAGGATTAAACAGCAATAGTTTAGTCTTTTGGGGGTTAAGGAGGAGATACAGCTGTAGAAACCATTCTTCTACAAGCTCAAAGGTATTTTGGGTGAGGGACTGCAGTTCAGAAGGCCCTGTGGCTGAGGATATTAATGTGGAGTCGTCT
This sequence comes from Protopterus annectens, assembly GCF_019279795.1. Classification (NCBI taxonomy): domain Eukaryota; kingdom Metazoa; phylum Chordata; order Ceratodontiformes; family Protopteridae; genus Protopterus; species Protopterus annectens. Next base: position 1,990,793,765 of record NC_056739.1, read on the forward strand.
GCATATTGTATTGTTACAGCTTGGGGGACACTAATAGATTGTTTATAAAGATAGAGAATAGAAGAGGGCCCAAAATGGATCCTTTGGGTACACCAAGGGTGACAGGTAGGTGGGAGGATAGAGTGTTTCCCCAAAGCACTGCCTGTTGCTTGTTGTCTAGGTAGGACTTGAACCACTGTAGTGCTTGAGTATCAAATGAGAGGGACTTGAGAAGATTCAGCAGTAGCTGATGGTTAACTATGTTGAATGCTTTTGAAAGATCAATAAAGATAGCAGAGGAGAGGGTGTTATTGTTGCGATTTCTGTTAATATGGTCAGAGAAGGAAAGGAAGGCAGTAGTGGTGCTATGGAAAGGTCGAAAGCCGTGCTGAGAGCTGGCTAATAGGCTATTTTGGAGAAGGTGGTCTAATAGTTGGCGGTGGAGGCATTTTTCCATAATTGTAGCTATGGGAGAGAGTAGGGCAACTGGAGAAAGTTCTGTTGAGTTGCCACCTTTGTGTAGTGGGATGATATGTGAGACTTTCCAGATGGATGGGATCATACCTTCATTAATGGTTCTATTTATTAGGACAGAGATAGGGTAAGCAATAACTTTAGGTGCTATTTGAAGATATTTAGAAAGTAAGAGGTCAGCTGAGGGGGTAGAGGGTTTGAGTTTTTGAAGGAGGGTACAGATGAGGGATGTCCGGACAGGGTGGAGTTGCAAAGTGGGTGGTGAGGTATACGAGGAGGAGGGCAGATTAGAGGATACATGAGGTAGAGAGTTAGCAAGTGACTGGATAGCTTCAGTAAATAAGTTATTGATGGAGTCAGCAATTTGTTTGGGAGTGTCATGGGTAATTCCAGGTGGGGTTGGTGTTTCAGAGTTGCCTGGATGAAGGAGTCTATTAATAACTGACCAGAATTTCTGTGGACTTTGATGGTTGGTTTGTTGAAGTTGGAAGAAGGTTTCTTTTGTCTGATAGTATTGATGCTTTAGTAGAGTTTCTTAATTGTTTAAATTTTAAGTGCTCAGATGGGTCTTTAGAGGTACGCCATTTGGCCCAGAATTAGTTTCTTAGCAAAATTTTTTGCTTAGTTTCCTTACTAAGCCATGGCGCTGTTTTGGTACTGTTCCTGAGAGTACAAGAAGGGGCATGGTAGTCTAGGATTTCAAGGAACTTAGAATTGAAGTATGCCACTGCTTCCTCAAGTTGGAGGTGTTTTAATGGTGAACAGTTGCATACACTTAGTTCATTTAGGAAGTGTTCAGGGTTGAAATGTTTATTTGAGCGAGTAGTTCTAAAAGTTGTAGGGCAGGGTGTATTACTGTTTTGCCGAATTATGTAATTTAGAGAATGATCACTAATGTCATCTGGCAGGATGCCTACATTATAGGTTATGGACTGAGTATTTATTAGGATCCAATCTAGGGTGGTTATATCTAAAAATAGACCAGTGGGATAGATAGCCAATGTCATGACTCAAATAAAGATTTCAACCAGTGAAGAACTAGGAAGTGAATAGCCAGTCAAGTAGATGGTCGAGAACATATGATCAAAGTTTCAAAACTTAGAAATTCTGAACGGAGATCTGCATAGAGCGCGGAATGGGAGATTTCCCCTTTCCTTGCTGTATTGCGATCTCAGAGTTGGTATATTTAAGTAGTGGGGGGTGCAGGGGTGTTTGCCCCCCCCCTGCAAAAACATTGGGGAACCTGGTTTTGTTTTTTTATTTATTTTACAACATCGAAGTTTTGAAACTTCGATCATATGGTCTCAACCATATGAAATTTGAAGTTTTAAACTTTTGATATTCTGAAGTGAATCTGTATATATATATGTATATATACACACACACATATGTATGTGTGTGTGTGTATATATATATATATATATATATATATATATACATATATATACATACATACATACACACACTATTTTCCATAATATTTTGCATTTTAGTTTCCAATTTTTTGTATTATTTTCATAAAGATATTATTATTCATTAATGTTGGTGTCCAGATTTTTATTTGTCTTGTATCTTAGTTCTTCCATATGAATTTAAGTGTTCCACTACATAATTCTTTATGCATAAAACCTTCATTTAACCATTCATTCAAAATCTTAAAAAAAAAATGCTTTTCTTCACCAGTCCCTTAAATTTGTATGCTGTTCATACCAGATTCCATCCAGTCTTGCAGCTGAAATTATATTTACTTTTCCTAATATTTTATCTAGCTGATTTAAAGAAATTGCAATTTTCAACTTTTTTTTTTCTCTTTTTCTGTTAACTTTATTACTTTCCATGTCTTTTTTCACTATCTTCTTTTTTCTTTAACATTTCTTGTGCATATTGTACTGCACTATTCATAATCTTTCCCCAAGTTCTTTGTATTTCTCCTTTTACATTTTTTATTTTTGTCGTTACATTACCATCTTCCTTTACTTATCTACTTAAGTAACTCTATGATTCTTTGCTTTTTCCTTGTAAAAAATGTTTTTACTTATATAACAATTCTTATATTTTTTTCTTGATTTCTTTCATATAATTCTTTTTCATAGCCTAGTAATCTCTTATGATCCTATCAACCCAGATGTCATTTCAAGCCTAGCCATTTCATCCCAGTGTAATGCTGTAGAAATGTTAGTTAATACCCAAGATAGCATTTATTAAGGGCTTCCCATGTCCAGAAGGGTTGTGTGCGCTATTCCTGGTAAGAATTTATGGTGCCATATCCACTCGTCCAGGTTCCTTTTGAGCAGTGTCATAGAGGTGCTCTGTTTCACATGAATATGTAACCTATTCCAAAGTCATGGCAGTTGCTGGGAGATAAATCTGTCCCTTCAGCATGTTCTATTTACCTTGCAGGCCATATTTAGGTCCCTGGAACTGGTGACCCTAGTCCTGTTTGATTTACGGATATGCAGCAATTTCTTTAGGTTTGGATTTGAGATTGCTGTGTAAGCCAGGCATAAGTATCCCCTAACAAGTCTATATGATACAGAGTAAAGTGACAGGGACTTAAGTAGGTCTGTATATGGCATGTGCTAGAGTCACTTGATCTTCTATGTTAGAAGCCTTTGAGGTCTCTCCAGTTGCTGCAGTGCTTTGTACTGTACATGCCGAATGGGACTGTGATGTTCCCTTCCTGGCCCAATAATCAAGGAGCCTGAATCCTCACCATTGACACTGGAGAAGAATGTTCACTTGGAGCAAAAATGGATATACCTAGTATTTCCAGATATGGCTGTCTGCATTAAGCACAATTTCCCCTTAAGAGCACACAGGGAGCACACTCTGTTCAGGGGCTGGTTTTCCCTTCTCTCTCCAGATCCCCAATAAAACTCCCCACAGGCATAGCTATAGAGTTGAGTCCTCAGCCGAGTGTCCAAGCCAAGTCCTCCACCACTCTCACTGTGAAACCAGTGCTTCGTGTCCCTACTCCAAGCAGCTGACACACACACACTCTTTGAGATTTACACACATAAACACACATACATACACACACACCTGGGAAAGGCTGGCACAGATTTACTAGCTATTCTCCCTTCTGCATAAACTGTAAGTCAGTAACTGCCACCAGACACTCCAAAGCCAGCTACTCTTTTTCAAGGGTACCTAATTATACTGTGTGAAATTAATATTAATACAAATGGTAGTGTTTTGACCAGTGCAGTAAGGCTTTCAGGAGTGTCTACAGAGTAGGCATTAATAAACCATTCTCTGGGACAGACATTTAGTCTCTGGCTGCAGTCAGAATTGTAAGATTCAATTTTATGGCCCAAACCATGTAATTTAATTTCTTACTATTTTTCAAAGTTAGCTAGACTGAGATTAACCTATTCTCTTCCAGTATCATCTGTTAAAACATATACATTTAATCAGTTACAATACAGTCAGGACCCACTGCTGGTACATTTTTAACACAAGCAGCTTTCCAAATACATTTTCAACACAAGCATCTGTACAAATCAGTTTGATAAACAAATGACTTATAATTATTTACAAAATTCCAGCTAGCTGTACTGGTATATGTTACACATCCACTTCCCTACTTTTCCTGGCATAGCTGGCAATACCTCACATCATCACAGGGGCATTATACTCAATTATGGGCCAAATTAGTGCCAAGTATAGAGGGGCTATAACCTCTTTTGCTCTTGAGGAGATGCCTTTACTAACCAAGTATGCTGTGAAGAAAACGTTCCTTACTACAGTAGACACATGGTGGTCAAAGTTAAGGTCGCGGTCAACTTGTGAACCCAAGTCCCTTACCACTTCAAGGATGTTCATCGTGTTTCACTGTTGCAGTCATTACAGTTGGGAGATCCTGCTGGCAGGCTACCTGCAGTCGGCCTGAATTCCAAAGTCTAGGTCTGGCGTCGGATGCTGTCGCCTCCTCCCTGATGTCAGTGCGCCAGGGGTATAAAAGATGCAGCCGACGCCATTTTCTTCAGTCTTTCTTGCCATGCGGTGCCCGAAGCAAAAGCGGTTCGCAAGTGCCGGTCGGCCGACTCCTGAGATTTTCGTGTTCGAATTTCAGATCCGAAGTCTTCATTAAAAGCTAAGTACCCCGTTGGGGAAACATTTTTCTTGCTCCAGTCCGATGTCAGAAAAAGTTAATTGTATTTCTTGTGGAAAGCAAATACCTCATAAGGACTTCCATTCTTACTGTATTCCTTGCCTAGGCCCTGATCACGACGTTGCTAATTGTCGGTTTTGTGCTAGATTTAACCAACGCACTATTAAACGTTGGTACGATTTTTGGGGTATTCTTGTTGATTTGATAGTGTGAAGGGACAATGTTTGTGCCAAAGGGAATGATGATGCATTTCTTTGCATTCATTCTGAGACTGTGACTAAGACACCAGTCGGTCTGCGTAAGACCGTCTTGGACTATACCAACATCATTTGGGGATTCATTAACTGTAACTTGGTCAGCCACAACCCCTTAAATTTGACCTGAACTTCTGAGACGTATAAACCAAACAGTAGGGGGCCCAGCACTGACCCCGGTGTCACCCCGCTGGTAACCGTTCTGGTGGCTGATGTGGAGTAAACCCCCTTTGATAGTGTGTGTTCAGTTTGTGAGCCAATTAGCAACCTCTCTTACAGCAAAGGGGTTCACATTCACTTTGCTAAGTTTATCGGTAATGCCCGAGTTTGGAATCGTGTCGAAAGCCTTCGCCAAGTCAGCATATGTTACATGCACAGATTTGTCCTCATCAATAGCCCTGGTCACATTTTTGAAAAAAAATCCACCAGATTTAGGCAGGATCTGCCCCTGAAAAAGCCGAATTGGGTAGGATCCAGAGTTTGGAGGTCACCTATGTCTTTATTTATGAGGTCCATAATGATGCATTCCATGGCCTTACAGATGAGGCTTATGGGTCTGTAATTCCCCTTGTCTGTTGCTAGGCCACCTTTGTGGTGGGGAATAACTATTGTTGTTCTCCATTCCGCAGGAACAAAGGCTGTGGTTAGACTATGATTGAAAAGGGTACTTAATGGTGATGCTAGTTCATGTTTTAGCCTGTTTAGAAGACAGCTTGTGATGCCCTCTGGTCCAAAGAGGCTGTGTTTTTTGCCTTTGACAAGGATTTGATGACCTGTTCTTCAGATATGTAAGGTGGGGAGGAAGTTTGGAGCAAGGTTTGTGGTAGATCTGGAAGGGATGGGGGGAGGGGGTTCTGCCAAACCTGCCCACTAGTAGGTTTGCTATCTCTGTGGGTTCAGTGTGTGTGATACCGTTAGTCAGGAGCTCTGCACATGCTTGGGTGCTAAGTTTTAGGCTATGTACATAGCTGTAAAAGGCCTTATGGTTCTCCTTTTCTGTGCTAGCTAAGTTTTTCTCAGAGGCCCTAAGAGGATTTGACAAGTTGTCTTATTTGCCTGCTCAGGCTGAGGAGGGTGCTTGTCAGTTGTTGGGGTCTTGCATGTGTTTTCATGGACAGCAACTTTTTGCGTTTATTGGAAAGTTTGTTGATGCTGGATGTCCACCATAGCGGCTTGTTTTTACTTGCGGATCTGGCTTTGTTTCTTTCTGATACACCAGAGTCTGTGCACTTAAGTTATTTTACAGGGCTTTCGTATAAGCTTCAGTGTAGTTGCCACTTCCAGCTGGGGGTGGGGCTTGGAATACATGTATGGCTTCACCTAGGAGGCTGTAGTTTGCCTTGGTGAAATTGTTTAGTCTGATTTCTCCCTTTGTGAGTTCTGGTGTTGGTGTCTGCTCAATGGTGGCTGATTTTTGGTCGGATTCAACTAATGAAGGTCCAACAGTTGCTGTATTGCATCCGTTTGACATGTTAATGATGACCAGATCTAGTATGTTTGTTCTCTTGTCGAGGCATGAACACTTTGCTCCAGGGCATTTGAGTTAACAAAGTCAAGGAACTTTTGCGCTAGTGGATTCAGGCTAGCATAGGTTTCCCAGTTGATCTTGGGATAATTGAAATCCCCCATAACCAGGTTATTTGGATTGTCTCCAGTTTGGTCGAGAGTGCTTCGTAACTGGCTATGACTTGAATGGGCGTCTTGTCCACCGTAACCTGAACTTGGAGCAACTCCATGGAGTTGGCCTGTCTAACTAGACGGGAGGTGAATTTATCTCTAATATAGACAGAAACGCCACCTTCTTTGGTTCTCACACGTTCATTTTGCAATCTGGAGGTGTGGAAGGCATTGTAGCCTTGCAAGACCGGGGTACTGTCTGAGACCTTGAACCAGGTTTCTGTGACTGCACAGACATCAACATCTTCCAGTGATAGAAGTGCTTCCAGGGTGTGCAATTTGTGGTTTAAGCTCCTAGCGTTTAGCAGCATGACTCTTTTATTTTGTTATGGTTGGCAGATTTTATGTTGGTAAGTTTGGTTTCGAGACTTTGCTAAAAAAAAAAGGCACAATGGAGGAGGCAAGAGCCTTTGCCAGCAGCCGAAAGCCTAGAGTTGTCAGGTGCAAACCATCTCCGGCATAGCAGTGAGGTTTGTTGACCATGGCTTCCCAGGCTGACATGCACTGGATCCACTTTGAATGATACCAAAAATTAAGCCAGTTATTGAAATCAATTTTTTGTTTATACTGTGGCATCATTCTAGGTGAGGGTAGTATGCTGCTCAAGGTTAGGTACATACTTGCCTGGGACATGTACTCAGAGAGCTCAGTCATGTCACTCTTCATGTAGTCCAGTGAAGTACTACAACATGAACTATGACAAAGTCATAATGGTACTTGTTGCTGAGAGACCTGAGTGCATGCGTGATCTGACAAATCCTGGCACCGGACATACAGCTGACTGAGACTTTCTCCTTGTCCAGCCTGGTGAGTGGGACATCCATGTGTCCCACTGTTGAGTCTCCAATGACTAGAAAATGTTTTGTTTTTTTTTTTTGAGTGTTACGCCTTACGGGCTTGGTGGGTGAGACAGTGGTGTTGCTATTTGTCATGGGTGCTGTGGGAACTTTGTTAGTTGTAGCAGTCTTGTGTTTTAGAGGGCTCTGGTGTCTTGGTAAGTTTTTTGAGAGAACCTATGTGTATGTTGATTTTTGTGTTGGATGCATACTATGTGCATGTGTAGTGGTGCGTGGGTTGACCACCTCTTCTGTGTTACTGTTTCGAGTGTGAGAAAGCATGGATTTCAGATTCTTGGTATAGATACAGCTCTCTTGCTCTGTACTAGAGTGAGTTATTAGTAGAGGGTTGTTGTTGTACATGAGGCAATTGCTACAGTGCCTCAAGAGACCCAAGTCAACAAGGTTGGCAGGAGAAACAAGGGTGGTCCAACTATCCATAATGTTAGGTTGAAGACAAATCACTGGGGGTGGGGGTGCAGTCTTTTCAGGATTGATGAAGGAGGAGCTCAGTGGATGGATATTTATGCCTGTTTTGTTGGTAATTTAATAGGTTTCATCTCACTAGCAGCATTTCTTTGACTGGGAAAATACTAAGGATGAGGGCAACACTAATTCAACAGATTTTCCCGTAGTTACAGCTGTAGCACATTAATCTGCCTGGCTATGGCGCACAATTGAGCAGCAGTGTGCAATGCTGCATGACAAGCAAATAAGCAGAAACCTGCTCAAATGCAGGGCGTAAATGCCAGAAGCTAAAAACTTGAAAAAAAGTTTAAAAAGATTCAAAAGGACCAATGAGGATGCTTATTCGAATGCGTTAGACCACCCACCAGTCACTAGACAGGTCCCAGTCAACACAATCCTCTTACTAGAGTGCAGAAAGGCCCCATTCAATCCAAGATGGCCTGGAAAACATGCTCAGAACAAACGGCCACTACAAAAAGACCCAGATGCAACAAACCTGTATCTGGACTATGCTACAGCTACTACCGACCCTAGTTTCAGTGGAAACCACTAGAAAATGTCTGACACAGCAGTCAAAGTACTTTCTATCATTATGGTTTAAATCTTCGTATGCATTGTTATGTGTTCTTTTATATTTTTGTCTTTCTACTCTTCTCACTTCATATTGCCACTGTAAAAAAAAAAATTGTATTTTTCCTTAAATGTTATCCATCATCCAGACCAATTCTTATAAAATGTTCTCATAGTAATATCATCTTTCTATAACTATTACCAATCTCTTTCCTTCTTCAGTCCATGCTTTCTCATTTATCCTTTTCATTTGTTTGCCTATTTTTATGTATTCCTTGTTTTCTTCTATCTCTAGCCATATTTCAAGATGACCAGAAAATCCTGTTTCAACTACATCCCTTCTCCTATAACTAAACCTTATGATACTGTAAAATATGTTTCAGTTTTATATATATACCCCTTTTGTAAGTATGTTAATTTTTCCACCAAAGTTTTAACTTTTCACATATTATAACTTCACATTTTTCTTGTATCATTTCCTTTCTTTTTACTCTTTCCTCTTAAATCATAATTGAAGTCTCCTCCTATTAATATTATATTCATATTTATCATTACATATTCTAAAATCTGATGAAATAAGCTTTCCTTTTCTTTACAGTTAGTATAAACATATAATGTTATATGTACTTGTTCTTTCCAATTTAAATCTAAAATGGTTACTCTTCATATTTTTGCTAAATTACGTCTAATATATTTACTGTATTTTTGCAGAATATGGCTATTCCAGAATATCTCTCATTTCCCAAATTCTAGATTCTTTCCTCCCCGTAGTTTTTATGTTTGTAATATTTCATTTGTTAAAAATCTTCCCCTGGGATTTATTAATGCCTACACTATGTGTACACTAAGTGTACAGTGTTGTGAGTGAGCAGGCAACATAAGCATAACTCACACCTTCTTCTTCCTAATTTTAGTTTTACTACTGATTTTTCTTGCAGTTTTACATACTGAGGGGGATTCATAAAGGTTACCACAAAGTGCAGACTACATGTACACTTAGTACAATCTTTCTGAGTGACTAGAAAGCACAAAAATGTGGTAGGGATGTTCTTGAATACAGATCATGTACACTTAGTGTAGGTGTTATTGAATCTGGCCCTACTTCTACATCCCGTGTTGCACCATTCCAAAATCCTTATTCTTCTTACTATGTTATTAATTCTGTTCACATTTACAGAAAGCACTATAAGATATTCATTTTACTGCGGTGGTGGTGCTGCGGTAGCGTTGTCGTCTCACAGTAAGATGTTGTCCTGTTCGATTCTCAGCTAAGAGCGTCTTTTGTGTGGAGACATGCGTGAATGGGCGTACATTAGTTGAAGGTTGTGCGTCAGGGCCGGCAACTCGGCACGTAAAAATCTACTGCCAATCATTAGCAGACCGGAGTTCTGCTGTGGCGATCCCTAATTGGGAGAAGCCGAAAGACACAACTATAAGATATTCATTTTCCCTTTTCCTTAGAGTCATGGTTTCAGAAGTTCATAGCTAATTACTAGGCTAGATTACTTAATAGGCTATTCTAAGCTTGGTAAATTTCCCTTCCAGAGGTAAGAGTAAAACGCTGTACTTTGTGTCTGTAAGTCAAATGCCTTAATCATTGTACCAGCCACCAATCATTAGTTGTATATATACTTTTTTATACATTTCTTTTCTTTTTTGTACTTATCCCTTTAAAGTTTCTTTTTCTGTTTTACTCTTTTACCAATAGAATCATTTTTTTTTACTACCTCCCAGTTTACGTCATCTTCATCACTTATTTCAGAATGTTCTTCTATGTCCTCTTTCTTATTTTTTCTCATCTAATTTTTCTTGTTTGTACTACTTCTAAAATGTCATGTCATTGTTCATTATCTTCTTTTTCTTTTTCCTTACTCTTATTTTCATTTATCCAGTCCATCCATAAATGTCCATCATTTCAGTTGCATCATGTCACATTTTCCCCACAAATATAACATTTTCTTTTGTCACAGTTATTTATCAAATGTTTTCTTTTCCACAAAAAAGAAACCAAAAACATGATGTTATGTTGACCTATCTCGCCTTCATTCTTACTGGTTGGGTTCAGAACCTATACTCTGTCCCGACTCTGCTGTATACTAAAGCTCGAGGACTTCCACTGGCTCATGGCTGTATCCCTATCCCATTATGCTGTAGTGAAGCTCCCCAGATCATGTTTGCCACTAAACAGATCAGAGGCATCCATCTTGGCTCTGGCAAAGTGATCAACATTTTATTATCTTTTTACGTTTAGTATCACTTTGTTGTTGGAAAATATTTCTTGTTCACTTAAGTATAGTTAGCGTTTACTTTCTTGTGCTTTTTGTAGTTTCTTAGCAAAGTTCGTTGCTGTTGTTGCTTCAGGCTGTCGTTTTTCGTTGGGCCTTGTTTCTCCCTGTCCCAGTTAAATTTTACTATTTTGTTAAAAATTGAAAGGCAGCCGCCTGTTTAAATTAGAGGGCTGCTGCTGCCTGTTTTAGTTAGAGGGCATCTTGTTGTTGTTGATTATTAATAGTTTTACTTTCTTATTGCTTGAAGAAAAGGAGCGTTAGCCCAAGGGTGTCCGCTACCCGTTTTACTTAGAGGGCATCTTGTTTTTGTTGTTATTAATAGTTTTTTCTTCTTACCGCTTGAAAAAAAAGGAATGTTAGCCCGTTTCAGTTGGAGGGCTTCCGCTGCCTGTTAAGTTCTCTTCCTTGCTGAATTTTCTTTCTTTAAAAAAAAAAAAAAAGTTTGTTTCGTATATAATTATACCATAGTTATTTAGTGTGTTAAATAGTTGTTGTGGCAGTTTTTTGTTTGCTTGTGTGTGTGTCTGTACTGTGATTTAAGCATGTCCAAGGAGCATAAAGAAACCAAGCCTTCGGGCTTTAAAAAGTGTACTAGCTGCAGCCAGAAGATGTCGATCACTGCCATACTAGATGTGTTTACTGCTTGGGAGCAGTACATCTTCAGGAGTCATGCTCAATCTGCCAGTCTTTTAGCTCTAGAGTGCTGTTAGAGCATAAAAATAAAGTAATTGTGGGAGGTTTGTTGAAGTCCCCCTTCCAAGAATCTCTAGAAGAAGGTCCAGGCACTTCAGGATCAGTGAAATCTCCTTCATCTAAATCGGACAAGTCCACTAAAAGATCTCCCTCTTCAGGGCAGTCGGGGCCTGTTAAATGTTAAGCAAAAGTGCATCCTACTACTTCGGAACCTGCAAAATCTGCTTCATCGGCTCCAGCTTTATTGGTGCCACTGGAGTTTGAACTCGGGAGCTGGTCTGCAGAATTGGAGCCGGTTACTCCTGTCCTGAGGTCACCTATTTTACAGTCGGTAAGATCTCCTACCCTCTCCTCTAAGTCCCCTAGGAGTCTTTCGGACGATGATTTGGATAGGGTGGTGCGTAGGCTTCTAAAGACACCGATGTTGGCTAAACTCCTTTCAGCTCCAACCCACAAGAATTCAGAGCCAGCCAAGACCATCCCACCGACATAGATTCCTCCTCCGAGCTGACCTGGGACCTTGGAGCCAGAATGCTTGGAACCAACCGTTGTAGAACCATCGGTGCCGAGAACCATCCTGACATCTTTGGAACAGACATCTGCTCAGACATCCTCAGATGTTCATCGTGTTACCCTGCTGCAGTCATCACACTTGGGTTATCCTGTCGTCAGGCGGTCCCGCAGTCGGCCGGAATTCCAAAGTCTTGGTCCGGCGTCGGTTGCTGTTGCTTCTTCCCTGACGTCAGTGCGCCAGGGGTATATATAATGCATCTGACGCTATTTTCTTCAGTCTTCCTTGCCGCGCGGTGCCCGAAGCAGAAGCAGTTCGCAAGTGCCGGTCGGCCGACTCCTGAAATTTTCGAAGTCGAATTTCAGATCCGAAGTCTTCAATAAAGCTAAGTACCCCATTGGGGAAACTTTTCTTGCCTCAGACCGATGTCAGAAAAAGTTAACAATTGTATTTCTTGTGGGAAGCAAATACCTCATAAGGATTTTCACTCTTACTGCATACCTTGCCTAGGCCCAGACCACAACGTCACTGGTTGTTGTTTTTGTGCTAGGTTTAATAAGCGTACTATAAAAAGACACTTTTATTTCGCACGACACTACTTCGGTAGAAAATTTAACTACACTATGCCGTCGGAGCAACAGACTACAGGCGTGCACAAAAAACGCAAGGATAAGGACAGGCAGCCTAGACCCAAGCCAGACTCCGAGGCCTCGGCTGGTCCGGTTTCCGGTTCACCGGTCTTCAGTGAGGCTCCGACGCAGCCCCTGACTACCGCAGATCTGGAACCCGAGACCGCTTCTGAGCTTTTGGCGGAGAGTACTAGGCTGACGCAGCCATTTTGTTTAGCTCCTACCGACGACACTGCTGAAAAAGATGTCAGTGCTGCAGAAACACCTTCGGTTTCTGAAGGTGTCTTCAGACCGACTACGCTCACCATAAAAACGTATCCTAAGACTAAGACTCCTATTAAACCTAAAAAGACTGCACTTCAGTCTCCAGTTCAAGGCCCCATGCCTAAGAAACAGATGCTCAAAATGGCTGAAGATTTGATCTCTTTAATCAGGGGTTCCCAACTCCCCACCCGACAAAAGGTCTAGACAAGAGGAAGATTATGCCTCCTCTGAACAAGTGTCTATTTCCTCAGGCTCCTCTGAGGACCAAGATTACTCCTTCTCCCCTTATGAAGATTCTGATGCTGAGGATTCTATTCCCTCAGCTTCTCCTCCTGAAGACTACTCCTTTGGGGAAACTTTACACAGTATGAGGGAACATTTTCACTGGGAAGGTCAGGATTACTCTGACTCAAAGAAAAGGCTCAGAGAGTTTCTTTTACTCCCCCAGCACAGACCACTTGCCACCCCCCCCAGTTTTAGACATTGTGGATGATGTTTACTTAGAATCCAGTTTGAACCCAGATTCTCTGCCTTCTGCTCCAGCCAAACCTGACAGATACTATAGAGTGCCTGATTCCCACAAATTTCTTTATAAAAGCCCTGTTGCTGATCCAGAGACTTATCTCCCAGGGTCCCAAAGGGGCAAAGGCTTCTATGGCAAAAAATCCTGTACCCTCTGAAAGGGACTCCAGAGCACTAGACAGGTGGGGGATAAAGGTTTACACCTCAGCCACTCTAGCTGTGAGGGCACTAAATTGCCAATTTCACATGCTAAAATATCAGCAATTTCTAATGTCTCAGTTAAAACAAAAAATGAGCACACTCCCTCAACAGTCTGAATTGAAAGAAATGCAGGATCTGTTGCATGCAACTGAACAGGTGGGCAAACATACTTTACAATGTGGGTTTGATTCTTTGGAGGCTTCCTGCAGAGCAGCTGTCACTGGGTCTGTTATACGTAGGCATGCTTGGTTAAAGAACAAACTCTGCCTGATCATGTTAAAGCAAAGCTTCTAGATGCTCCCTTACAGCAGGATGTTCTTTTTGGAGTTAAAGCAGAAGAAGTCTTAAAGAAAATGGAGGATAAGGCAAAATCTATGCAGACAGTCAAAGATTTCCTACAGGTACAGTCTCCCTCGCTTCAGCAGAAATTGGCCAACAAAAAATTGGTCCTTTCCAGCTACTGACAGACCACAGAGGGGTAAATACAAGCGCCCAAAGGGCAGAGGACAAGCACAAACCCCTTACAAACCTCGCCAATGGGGCACTGCAACACAGAAGGGAGGAGAAGACAGGTCCCAAACTACCAGTAGGCAAACTCAATGACTTGCACCTCATCTGGCCAAGCAACACTCTCTTGGCAGCCCTCTTGGGAGGAAAACTCGCACTTTTTTCAGACAACTGGCACATTGTCACAAAGGACAAATGGGTCCTAGACATAATTTCACGAGGATACAGATTCCATTTTCACACCTTGCCAATGAAAAGAGGAATGCCAAACCTGCCACAAAATCAATGGGCAGAGGCACAAAGACAAATTACAGCTCTCATGGACATGAGAGCCATTCAACTGGTACCTACCGAGAGCAAGGCCAAGGATTTTACTCAAGACTCTTTCTAGTTCCCAGAAAGGACAATGCCTGGAGACCAATTCTGGACCCTTCAATTCTAAACACCTTCTTACAAGTACCCAAATTCAAGATGCTAACACTACAGCAGCTTCTTCCCATGTTGGGCAAGAAAGCATGGCTAGTAACGTTGGACCTCAAGGAGGCATACCTGCATGTCCCTATCAGACAAAGTTGCAGAAGATACCTCCGTTTCATTGCAGGTTCAGCCCATTACCAATTCTCTGCACTGCCCTTTGGCTTATCTACTGTGCCCAGGGTCTTCACAAAATGCCTGGCACCAGTAATTGCATACTGCAGACAAAGAGGAATTCATATATACCCATACCTGGACGACTGCCTCATCCAAACAGAAAGCAAGGACATCCTGTTACAACATCTGGCTTTTGTAAAACATCTTCTAAGTTGCCTGGGGTACACTGTAAACGAAAAGAAATCAAAACTAGTATCCTCACAAAACATGACATTCCTGGGTGCCAGCTTGAATACAACGGCCCAGAAGGCTTATCTGATGCCAGACAAACAACTACAACTGACTCAATATTTCAAAACAATGGCAACAAAGACCCAACTACCTGCAAGACAAATTCTGAAGGCCTTGGGCTTCATGGCATCTTGCATACTACTGATACCATTTGCAAAGCTGCATATGAGGAAATTACAGTGGTACCTAAAAAGCGTATGGTCTCAACACAGCCACAGCTTGGACACAATGATATCCCTCATTCCCTGCCTACAACAGGAGTTTCTATGGTGGTCACAGGCATGTCACCTCAACAAGGGTCAGCCTTTCACCTTGCCCCCAGCTAGGCAAACTATGACAACAGATGCATCGGACTACGCCTGGGGGGCACACATGGCAGGACAGTGCGTTCAAGGCGTATGAACCGCATATCAAAGGAATCTGCACATCAATCAGAAAGTGATGCTAGCTGTACAGAATGCTCTGACAGCCTTCAAGAATCTATTACATCCAGGACAACTTACAATAAGGACGGACAACACCACAGTAATGTGGTACATAAACAAACAAGGGGGTACACACTCCTACCCTCTATGCAGGCAAGCAATGACCTTGTGGAACACAGCTCTGGCTTACCAAGTTCAGTTACAAGCTCAATTCCTGCCAGGAAAAAAGAACACATTGGCAGATGACCTCAGCAGAAACATCATGGATCCCCACGAGTGGAAACTGGATCCACAAGTATTTGCAATGATAACTCAAATGCGGCCTTCCAGACATAGACCTGTTTGCCAGTCCTCAAAACTATCAACTAACAAAATTTTGTACAAGGACACTTCACCATCAAGCTTGGAAAGTGGACGCACTCTCATTCAGCTGGAAAAACCTGACAGTATATGCCTTCCCTCCATTGCCTCTCCTCACAAAGGTGCTTCTAAAAGTCAGAAAGGAGAGACCACGACTGATACTCATAGCCCCAGACTGGCCACGCCAGCACTGGTACCCACTATTGAGGAATATGGCCCAGGGCCCACCTTGGATTTTACCACAAATTGCCCATTTGCTCACACAGCCAAACAATCCGATTCTTCACAGCCAGCTCAAAACCTTAAATCTGGCTGCATGGTAAATCACCTAAGCATCCAGCCAGCTCCTCTTTCCCAAGCAGTTATGGATGTTATTCTGGAAGCTAGGAGGCCCAGCACCAGGAAGGCCTATTCGGATAAATGGAAAAGGTTTTGTGCCTGGAACCAAGCTAAAGGCCAAAACACACTTCAGCCTTACATGCCTCAGATTCTACAGTATTTAACTGAGGTGTTGCACAAAGGTCTTTCTTTTTCTTCCATTAAAATCCATGCATCAGCTATTTCAGCCCACTACAACACGGATCTACCCTTGTTTTTGCATCCACTTCTAAGGCAGTTCCTCAGAGGGGCAAAAAACATTAGGCCCCCCAGGAGAGCACCTACACCAACATGGGACCTCAATTTTGTTCTGGAAAAACTTACGCTACCTCCCTTTGAACCAGCTTTCTCTGCAGATCTACAGTTTCTATCATGGAAGACTGCCCTGCTGCTAGCAATAACTTCAGCTAGAAGAGTCTCAGAGCTGCAGGCACTAATGGCAGTGGAACCTTTCCTCATCTTCCATCAAGACAGAGTTTCTCTATGAACTAATCCTTCCTTCATGCCTAAGGTGGTTTCCAGTGTGGCTTTAAATCAAACCATCCACTTACCCACCTTCTTCCCAAATCCACAGAACAAAGGAGAAAGGCTCCTGCATTCCTTGGACGTTCACAGGCAACTTTGTTACTACTTGGATAAAACTAAGGCTTTCAGAAAATCTGACCAGCTCTTTGTATCCTATGCTACAGCTTCACAAGGGAAGGCTATATCAAAACAAACCATTTCCAAATGGATAGGACATTTGTATTCGTTTTTGCTATACCCATCATGGAAAACCAGTTCCTGCTACCAGTAGGCCCCACTCTACCAGAGCAACAGCTACATCTGCAGCCTTCCTCAGGGGGGTTCCAACCAAGGAGATTTTGGAAGCTGCAACTTGGAGTTCAGTACACACCTTTACCAAACACTATCACTTACCACTTTACTCTAAGACTAGAGCTTGCTTCGCCACTGCAGTTCTGCAGGGCCTTCTAGCCTCCTCTCACCCTCTATAACTCCTCCACCCAGCCTTAGCTTTGGGATTCTACCCAAGTGTGATGACTGCAGCAGGGTAACATGATGAACATAGTACAGTTTTGTACCTACCATAAATGTAGATGTTCAAGTGTACACCCTGCTGCAGTCCAGGTTACCCTCCCTCCATCCCCTCTGACCTAACTGGCTAAATCTCTACAATACCTTCCTGATGTATTTGCTTATAGCTGGAGGGATTTTGTGTTTGTGCAAAAATTACTTAATTTGGTACTAATTACTGACCACCTTTTTGGGGGCACCTGACATCGGGGGCAAGAAAAACTGAAGAAAATGGCGTTGGATGCATTATATATACCCCTGGCGCACTGACGTCAGGGAAGAAGCAACAGCAACCGACACCGGACCAAGACTTTGGAATTCCGGCCAACTGCGGAACCGCCTGATGACAGGATAACCCAAGTATGATGACTGCAGCAGGTTGTACACTCGAACATCTACATTTATGGTAGGTACAAATCTGTACTTTCTTTCCAAGAAGTCTAGCAGCTGACACTCTCCAGTCAGGTCTGGGGAGGGGAGTCCGATCGGACAGTTGTCTGATCCGACCCTGCCTCTCGGGGCTTTGACGTGGATGATCTCAGCTCCTACATCAGCTTTGGACCCAACCCCTTGGTTCTAGGGATTTCTTCTGGCTCTTCGGAGCCGGAGGTGTCTACGGATCAGGGGAGGGGGCTTTTGAGCTGATGATGAGCGTGCTGTCTCCTCCGACAGCTCCACTCAGGAGTTCCAACAGTCTTCCCCCTAAGACACCGGTGTCCGTCTCTGCACCACACCATCCACAGACCAGCAGAAACCCTAGGCCTCAGGCTACCCCATCGTGTGAGCCCCTCTCTTCTGAACCTCTCCAGAGTATGATGCTGAAGAGGTCCCCCATAAGCGACTCTGCAAGAGGAAGCATTTGGACTCCCCAGAGGAGTCAGTCACCTCATGCACAGACTTCGATTAGTCAGAAGGGTCCCCACGGTAGCCCTCTGAGGATGTCTCCTTCGCAGACATCCTAGAATTCCTTAAGCAGAGAGGTGGCTGGAAGTCTATCAACCCTTTTGATTAGGAGTCTGTTTACCTGAAGGCATTTGAGTCTCACCTTTCAGCCACTTGGGTGTCTCTGCCTTTCGACCAACTTATGGAACTAGTTAATTGAAAGATGTGAGAGTCTCCAGATGCAATGGAGCCTGTCCCTAGGGGGCCAGATAAGTTCATCACAGCCCCTGCAGATAGAGACTTCCTGACCAAGAATGTCGCTCTAGATGCTATGGTGGTGGCAGCAGCCACCAAGAAGGAACTTTCTGAAACATCCTTGTCTGTCCATCCACCGAACAAGGAGTCTTGTACGATGGACAGATATGGAAAGCGCTTGTTTGCTTCAGTGACTTTCGCACTTGGATCACTGAACTATCTGACAAATTTTACAAGGCTACAAAGAGATCTCCTAAAGGAGCTAAGAGATACTCTCCAAGGTGCAGTAGCTGCTGGGGTATCAGACAAGGTTTCTTCTCAGCTCTCCACCTTAAATTCTGTGGTCAACTCCTCCATGAGGCCCATTTCTTATGCAGCAGATGGAGAGAGCAGAGCAGTGGGTTCAGGAATTTTCCTAAGGAGACATTCCTGGATACGCTTATGTGACTTTGCAGAACCTTTCAAATCTTCCTTTATTAATGCCCCATTCGATGGGTCGTCCTTATTTAGGCCAAAAGTTAAGTAGTCACTAACCAGGTGTGAACGAGAAGGAATGACTCTCTCTGCCGCGGGAGTCTGTTTTTCCATACCTTCTAGACCTTATCCAAAAGGCCAGAAGAGGGGGGAGGGAATGTGGTTCCGTAAATCCCAGAGAGTTTTTCAGGACACAAGTCGTGAGACTTCCTCTAGGAGCAAAGGGGGAAGTACAAATGGAAGACTCCATCCACGCGGCAGAGAGGGTCTGCAAATCCAGGCGACAGAGATTTTTTCCGTGGTCGGCCCTTTCAGCGCTCCTGAAGGGAGGCCTGTCTGTCTAGCTCTGGAGGCAGTTGGGGGTTGATTGTCTTTGTACCTAAAAGCCTAGCCGGAAATAACAAAAGACAAGTGGGTACAAAATATCATATCCAGAGGATACTCCATACCATTTTCTCTTCCCGAGGATACTCCATACCATTTTCTCTTCCCGTCCTAAACATAAAGAAAACCCCGACATTCCACCCAGTCAAAGGGATCAAGCAACTCTAGAAATTCAAAAGTTGCTAGACAAAATAATCATCCAGAGAGTCCCCGCAGACCAAACAGGATCTGGAAGTTACTCAAGATTCTTTTTAGTCCTAAAAGGAACAGGGGACTGGAGACCAATTTTAGATCTCAGCAGATTAAACGAATCAGTAAAAAAAGACCAAGTTCTGGATGGTAATACTGCGGTTGATTCTTCCCTTTTTGGGAAAAGACAATTGGATGTGCTCTATAGACCTCCAGGATGTGTACTACCATATAAAGATGGACAGGCCATCCAGGAGTCATCTGCGCGCCCTGCTGGGAGCTAGTCATTACCAGTTTCGAGCTCTGCCCTTTGGTCTCCATACAGCCCCCAGAGTGTTCAAGTGTATGACAGTAGTCACTGCTCACCTGAGACATATAGAATTCAGAGTGTTTCCATATCTAGATGACTGGCTCCTAACTGCCACCACCAAGCATCTACTATTGGAATCAAGACACCACTCTCTCTCTCTCTCTCTGCTCTCACCTGGGAATCGCAATAAATTACGAAAAATCTGCCTTGTTGCCATCGCAACATATCATGTTTATAGGAGCAGATCTAGACACAATAAACATGAAAGCAAAACTTCCTACAGAAAGAGTCCTAGTTCTGAGATAGCAAGTCTCCAACTTTCTCCAAAACAAAAGTACAGGCAAGAACAGTCTTGAAAATCTTGGGAACCATGGCAGCTGTGATAAGTTTAGTTCCACTAGCACGCATGCACATGAGAATTCTGCAGTGGCTACTATTCATATTCCAGCTCCGGTCCATACATTTCTTGCATCATAAACATTTTTAAATTTCACATACACTGTTACATTGTTAGAAAATAAATTTTCAGTTTAGTCTTTTCAGTGTCATTTGGTTCTAAACTGAAGTTTTTCTTCAGCTGTAGTGCTGAATTCTGAAAAGAGTACTCTTTCCATGGGATATTAATTTTTTTCTTGTCCACTTAACACAAACTTTTGTTGTTGTTGTTGTTGTTCTTTCGGCTTTTCCCGGTTAGGGGTCACCACAGCGGAACTCTGATCCACTAATGATTGGCAGTAGATTTTTACGGTGCCGAGGTGCCAGCTCGACGCCCAACCTTCAACAAAGGCACGCCCATTCTACGCATGTCTTTCGAACGCCACTCGACCGTGGGGAGGACATGCAGACTCCACACAGAAGGCGCTCCAGCTGAGAATCGAACGGGAGAACCTCTTGCTGTGAGGCAACAATGCTACCGCTGCACCACCGCGCCTTTAACACAAACTTCTATCAGAGCAAAATATTTAAAAAGATACATCACAAAAATCCTATGTCTTCAGATGTATCCGTGCTCTGATATCCTTCAGTTTAAACTCCATTGGTACAATTATATTGTCAAGTACTTTAAAATTACTGAAACAGCAGATGGATATAATCTTAATTCTTACCACTGGCTGTTTTTTCAGTTTGTTTTCCTTCTCCTCCTTGTATTGCCTTACCTTCTCCAGTATTTTCAGTTTATAAGACTCTCTTTTTCACTGCTTCTGCAAAAGTTAAGCTTCTAGACTTTTTTTGTTGAAATCCTGTTGCATGTGCTCTTACAGCTAGTTTCTCTAACAGCCAAACCCGCATAAGTAATCAATTTCCAGACACACTTTCATAGGTAAGTACTAGGCTATCAGCCCAAGGGCCTAAGTAAGCCTAGCCAACAAGGTTCCCTGGCTTACACCACCCAAGAAAGTTAATTTCCTGTGCCCCTGTCGAGCAGAGCCACAGAAGTGATCCCCGGGGAGTATTTCCTATTTCTCATCCACTCATTTATCTTGAAGAGTGCTAATGAGGATCTTGCTTGACAAAGATGGGTAGCTTGTTCCAGAGTATAGGAAGTCTCTGAGACAGAAATCTATCCCTCCAGCATGTCCTGTTTATTGTGGTGACAAGGTTTAGGTCCCTAGAGCGTGTAGCACGGAGGGATTGGGATTTCTTTAGGTGTAGCATGTCCAACAGCTCTGAGTCAGTGTAGGGCATCTGTTTGAGGCTGGTAATCCTCTTTGTGAGGTACTTCTGTGGCCTTTATATATGTTGGGCAGAGATCTTCTCAGAGTAGGCGATATGCTACAGAGTAAAGCTGGAGTTTTTTGAGACGGTCAGTGTAGGGCATCTGTTTGAGGCCAGTAGTCCTCTTTGGGAGGTATGTCTGTGGCCTTTCCAGCTGCTGCAGATGTCTTGTGAGGTACATTCCAAAAGGGGCATTGTACTCTATAATGGGTCTAATGAGTGCCGAGTAGAGGGGAACAGTGACCTCTTTTTTTCCTGGATGAGAACCCTTTTGTGATGAGGTGTGCCACATAGAAGGATTTCCTGACTAGTTTGGTGATATGATTATCAAAGGAGAGACTACTGTCCACCTGGGTCCCAAGGTCTCTTCTCACACATTCAACGTTAAGTAGACTGCCGTTTATGTGGTAGTTCATGGGTACAGAGTTTTTTCCAAAGGAGATTACAGTGCACTTTTTGCCATTGAGCTTGAGGCCATGCCTCTGACACCAGGCATCTGTCTCAGTGAGGCCCTTCTGTAGGATGTCCACATCATTTGGGGACTCGACTACAGCTCCTAGTTTGCAGCCATCTGCAAACTTCATTAGCCAGAGGGCCCTCTGTGTTTGCCTGTACTTCAGAGAAGTAGATACCAAACCGGAGAGGTCCCACGACTGAACCCTGTGGTACTCCACTTGTCACTAGTTTGAAGTCAGATTTGGAGTCTGCACCTTTTACAGTGTAGGTTCTGTCAGTGAGCCAGTTGGCAACCCATCTTGTGACATAGGGATTTATACCTAGTTTAGTGAGTTTACTATAATTCTAGAATGGGGGATGGTGTCAAAAGCCTTGAGGTCAAGATAGGCTGTATGAACCACCTTACCCTCATCTACGGCTTTGGTGACTGCCTCAAAGAAGTCGATCAGATTCAGAAGGCATGATCTGCCTTTCACAAACCCGAATTGGGTGGGGTCCAGAGTTTGGAGGTTACCAATGTCTTTGTTTGAGTTCCACAATGATACGTTCCATGGCCTTGCAGACCAGGCTCGTCAGGCTAATAGGGCGATGGTTCCCAGGATCAGTGGTGGCTCCCCCTTTGTGGAGTGGGATAACTGTTGCTGTGCGCCATTCAGTGGGCACCAAGCCTGAAGTGAGACTATGATTGAACATGGTGCTTAGGTTGGGAGCCACTTTGTTCTGAAGTTCGTGTAAAACACAGCCTGGGATGTTGTCTGGTCCCATGGATGCTGTGTTTTTGGTTTTAGAGAGTGTAGCTTTTACCTGCATAGATGTGATTACAGGGACTCTGCTTTCTTCCTGTATAGATATGGGCCCTTTAGGGGGTGAGAGGGTGGTAAAGTTAGTACTGAACCTATCTGCCAGGATGTTGCCAATATCAGTTGGTTCTGTAATTTTCATTCCGTTGTGCTGTAACTCAGAGCAGATCTAGGTGTTGCCATTGAGATTCTTGACATAGTTATAGAATGCTGTTTGGTTGCCCTTAGAATCAGTGGCGATTTTGTTTTTGTAGCTAGCTTTGGAGGATCTTATAAGGGATTTCAGCTCCTTACTGAGGCCGCCCAGGGAGCTCCTCCACTCATGGGATTTTACTTTCTTTTGCAACAGTTTCTTCCTTCTTTTGTAGAGTTTGTTTATGCAGGGGACCACCAGATTGGCTTCCTTTTTTTTGGAGGATAGCATCTTGTTTCTGTTTGGGATAGCACGATTCATGCACTCGTGTAAGTGCTTATAGAGTGCATTTGTGTAGGATTCAGCAGTCTTAACTGTCTTGTCTGTCTGCATGGGTGTCCTGAAGTTCGCCACTTCTGTCTTAAGAAGCATGAAGATGGGTTTGGAGAAATTTTTTACTGTGGTTTCCTTAATTGTGGGTGGGGGCGGGATGCGGATATTTAGGGTGATTAGCTTACGGTCGGAGCTGACCAATGAGGAGTTGACTTCAGGTGTGGAACACCGGTCACTCATGTTGGTAATGACTAGGTCTTGGATATTGTTGCCCCTGGTGGGGGTGTGGATAAGTTGATCCAGGGCATTGGAATTTATGAATTCCAGAAAGCGTTGAGCGAAGGAGTTGGTACATGAGTAGTTTTCCCAGTTAATGGTGGGGTAGTTGAAATCGCCCATTATTAGGGTGTTTGGTTTAACCTTAATATTTCCCAGTATATCAAGAAAAGAGGAGTGGGAATCCTGGGACATGGTGGGGGATCTGTAGCAAGCTACAATTTGGATTGCAGTTTTGCCCAGAGTTAGTTGCACTTGGATAACCTCAGATGCATTATGCTGCGCAACTAGCCTGGAGGTGTGGATATTGTTAATGAATATGGACACACCTCCGCCTTTGGTGTTCTGGTCCAGGTTAGATGGCCAAAAAGTGTGGTATGAGTTATAGCCTGGTAATGCAGGGGTGCTCTCTAGAACCCTGAACCAGGTCTCAGTCACTGCACAGATATCGATGTTCTCCATTTTAAGGAGTGCCTCGAGTGAGTGCAGTTTGAGATTTAGAGTTCTAGCATTGAGTAGCATTACCCTCAGTTTTTGCTTGCCTGTTCCTGGTAGGGTGGTGAATTTGTCATTTGAACCTTGCCTAAAAAAGGCACTATAGGGGTGGTAAGACCGTTGGCCAGTATCCGGAATCCCAGGGGCGACAGGTGCAGGCCATCTCTAGCAAAGCATCGTGGTCTGTCAACCATGTCTTCCCAGGCTGACAGATACTGGATCCCCTTAGAATGACACCAGACGCTTAGCCAATTGTTGAAGTCAGTCATGTTGTCCTTGTACTGCGGTATCATTCTGGGTGATGGCAGGATGCTACTCAAGGCTAGGGTCATACCAGCCTGGGCTGCAAGATCGGAGAGCTCTTCCGTGTCTCTTTTCATGTAGCCCAGGGAAGTGCATCTCTGGTCATGGACATTGACAGAGTCATATTTTTACTTGTGGAGTGACCTGAGTGTATGGGTTATGTAGTGGATCCTAGCACCTGACAGGCAGCTGACTGTAACCTTGTCCTTGTTTAGCCTGGTGAATGGGACATCAGTGTGCTTGACTGTAGAGTCACCTATGACTAGTGTGTTGGGTACGTTGTTTTGCCTTATGGGCTGTGGTTTATTGGCACAGTGAGTCTTTAAGCTATGTGTCATTTGGATTGTGTTGGGGTGTGGAGGTTGCTTGCATTTCTGCTTTAGAGGTCTGTGTTGCTTGAGCAGATTATTATTGAGAGTTTTTGTGTTTTTATGTGTGGATTTTGGTGGTGTAGGTTTAGTGGGCTATGTAATGAATGTGGTGTGGTATAAATGTTTACCTTCTCCTCATGACTGTAAAGTTCAGTCTTGGTTGGAGAGAGCTTTACCTCCAGGTTGTAGTGTTGGGTGGTAGGAGGAGAGGGTTGTCTGTGTACATGAGGCAATTGCTACATTGCCCAGATTCATCACATAGACAGGAGAGAACACTGGGAGCTGACCCTTGGACATGCCTGAATAAAAAAACACTTTCCTCTAGACAAATGAGGAAAATGAGTATAAGAACTGTTTTTGTCTTTAAGCAAGTGAGGAAAGTAAGTACAAAAACTGTTTTCCTCTAGGTAAAGAGGAAGGTTGAGTGCTTTAGTAATTTGTAGCTTATTTAGTGCTAACAACAAGTTCTGAACAAGTGCTGAGCAGGAATAAGCAAATACAAGTGCTAAAACTAAGAATCTGTACTTGGATCTTGTGGTAGATAGGCTACCTAGTGCTCAGCACTTCCACTGATAAGCTAGAATGCTTCCCTCCAACACAGAAAGGCTTGGGGAGCTCAGAAGCTTACAAACAGTCCTGGATACAGCAAATCTGTATCTGGACTAGACTAGTTACAGGAAAGGTGGGAAACAAGCGCAAATGCAGGCTTTTAAACCAGAAAGTTGAAAGAGGTGGGAAAACTGCCAAATGGCTAATACACTATAATTTCTGGGCCAGAAACCACTCTTGTGGTAGATAGGCTACCTAGTGCTTACCACTCCCACAGATAAGCTCGATGGCTTCCCTCCAACACAGAAAGGCTTTGGGGGCTCAGAAGCTTACAAACAGTCCTGGTTACAGCAAATCTGTCTGGACTAGACTAAAACAAGCTTAGAAATTTTTTTTTTGTAAAGCTGAAAGGGAGAAAGGAGAAACAGAAGATAATTCAAAATTAAGGACCTAAGTAGCTTGTCCTTCACAAATGTTCTCTCTCTATTAGGTAAAATGAGTTAGTGACACTAGACTGGGATAGAGCTGAACAGATGGGAATGGTAGGAGTGTCTGAAGTCAAAATATAATCTCACTGTACTCTTGTTGAGTGAGCAAACTAGATAGACCCAGGAGGAGTGTTCAAACACAAATTTACAGGAGGGGTGGGTAATTCCAAAGCCTCCAAGAGTAATACCAGAAAGAGAACAGGGAGGGAGGGTGAGAAACTTAACTGCAGAGAGAGCGAGACCACAGTATTCTATGAAACAAATAGAAAAATAAATAACTACAGAGAGACACAGACCACAATGTTCAATGAAATAATTAAATAGACAGGAAAAATAAAATGCAGTACAATCTTTAACACTGCAAGTTTGTACTTAACTCAGCTAGTAATGCAGTTGATTGTAGGTATGTAGCAGAAGCCAAGCAGCTCAGATATTGAGCAGTAATAAATTCAAAGATATGTGACTAACACTTAAACTCTTAGCCTAGAGGGTTTCTCTATGTTTATAACACTGAATATCAGTGAAGTGAAACACAATAGCCCCCACTTACTACAGAGAGAGATCGAGACCACAGCATTCTATGAAACAATTAAGTAGAAAAATAAATAACTACAGAGAAACACAGACCACAATATTCAATGAAACAACTAAATAGACAGAAAAAAAAATTGTTTCCTCAGCAAGCACTCTTTCCACTGTGTCACTCCATTTTACAGCATTGCCATTTTCTGGCTCACATAAATTTGCCATCTTTCAGGAATTTTTCCTGACCGTCAGGAAATCAGGGTCTTTGTCAGGAAACCCGGAAACCAGAGTATCTGTTAGGAATTCCTGTTATGGTAAATTCTTGAAAGGTATTTTGAGAGCTAACTCGTTCCAGAAACATGCTTCCTGAAATGGTTACTGTTTCAGCTGGACTTCTAATCTGCATTCTTTTCCTGTATAAAAGCAATCATTGCTGTTGTGCTTATGCTTGTATCTTGTAGTCCCAAAAGATAGCTACCTATATATGGATGTGTGTGTGTGTCTGTGTAAAAAATAATATACTGGTGGGCGCATGCATAACTCTTGTGTGTAAAGAAAAAGCTAAGGTGTGAATGCAATACAAAAAGTAAAGACCCTCTGAGCTTTTGGAAACTTTTATTCCAGGCTGTATAAGTGGGCTTAGTAGGGCCTCTTGCTTTGGGCCTCACTTAGTGTAAAACTGCCCTTGCTCAGTGATGGACACGGAGATTTCAGTAGTTGGAGTGGAAGCAGAGGATACTGTTGTCATTTGGCTGGGGACAATGTAGTCATTTATTTTATTATTATTTTTTTAACTTTCATCAAAGTCACACAATGGATGTGTACAGAAGGTCACTCTAGCTCGTCTAGGGTCAGTGTACTTTGTGGTTGCAAAAAGTTATTAATATGTTATTTTGTTTTTCACTTTCTTTACAATTCAATTCGTATGTATAGATTGGTGGCTATCTTTTTGAGGTAGAGGAAAGGAAACGTACTGCATATGTACAGCTAACAATAATAAGTTGAAATATTTTGTTGTGCTGTATTTGTTCTTTCAGGCTTTGTTTTGAAATGGGGTACACAGAAGGTGACTATCTTTTGGAGATATGGCTGAGGACGCATGCTGTGTAGATGTATGACAGGAGTAACTTGAAATATATATAACCATGGCCATTTGCACTTTCCCTTGCAACCCAATTTAACCAACAAAGGGTTACACAGAAATTGACATTTATTTTTTTGGGGGGCGTAGGAAGAAAGGCAGTCATCCTAGATATGAATTATGTGCGCCCACAAGGATTTTCTTCTCAGTTTATGGGTAACTACTACTCATTGTATTGGTATCTACTGTGCTATTAGCCCAGAACATAACTTATTTCTTCCTTTAAAGAAAAAAATTAGGAAATGGAAGGATGCAAAGGTGGCAACCCCAGGCTCAATGTGGGTCATTAAATCCACCAAGACCTGTGTATCTAAATTTCCTCCTTGCAATGTTGTCACCATGACTTCCTCATGATCTGCAGTTTCAGCACTTACCATACTTGTTTCATTTCATTACTCTCTCTTCACCACTGTAGCAGCCCTCTGGCTCCACCTAGTATAAAGAAAGGAGTATGGGAAGTTGCTCTGCCTAGATTTCCTTTAATCAGTATGAATAACATCTTGGTTCTGCGCTAAAGAGAGTTCACTGGCTTAGTGGAACTAACCCAATCAACAAAGCATAAATTAAAAAAAATGCAAATATTTACTCTCCATTGCATCCAGTTCTCTGGTACCTTTAAATATGTTTCTTTTACTGCACTATTTTTATCCTACCCCATTGCTACCTGGAGCACAGGAATGCAACTCTAGTTTTAGTTCATACTACCTGTGTTTGACCCTACTGTCTCTGGCCTAAGGCCCTTTCTTGTTTTTGAAGTTAACTTTGATTACTTTGGAAAGGGTTACATCCATGTTCTTCTTAAATAATTTTTTTATATCCTTAGGCACCCCTTTTTATGCTGATGTGGCACCATTTATCTTTGTATGTTCTGTGACCTTTATACCTCATTATAGGCAACTGTTGTAACTGTGCAGTGGCATTTTATCTACCTACAGCCATTTTAGGTTAGTTTTCTAATCGAACCAACTTGAAGGCATTTTAATAGCACCTCTCTCTGCATCTATGCTACACATCACACACTGTCATATTCTTATTGTTTTGCGTCATTTCCCCATCTTTTGCACCTAGCTATTATTTGTTTACCTATATTTTTCACACCTCTTTGTGGACTCCTGTTGTTCATTTGGACCTTTTATAATTATAGTAGAATATTTCCTTTTATATTATAGTATCCGCATTTGGATACTACATGTACCATTGACCAGGTTACCATTTCATTTCCTGTTTGACTGTTCACTTTCCACTAATTTTTGTACTTGTTAGAGTTTTTGGTAATCTAGTGTTTTTCTAACCAGTCTGTGGCATTTCTGTTTTTTTTTTTACTGTTTCTAATTTTCAAGTGATGATACCCTCATATCCTTTATTAACACCTTTATTGAGTTGCCACTTAAGACATAGGCAAACATGCATTCATGTAAAAGAAAAAAACAAGCAAACAATATCAACATGTTCCTAGCTACAAATGTACATCAGTTTTTTTTATAACTATCATCAATCCAGCATTACATAAACTGCTCAGTTCTGTCTTAAGTCTCACTCATGATCCAAAACATTATTCTGCATATAGTGTTCCAACATTTTCCATTTTTTTCAATGTCAGTTGCTTTTACCTTGTTCTAAAGATCCCACTTCTAGTTCTTTTATCTCTGTTGTTGTGTCTTTCGGCTTTTCCCGGTTAGGGGTCGCCACAGCGGAACTCTGGTCCGCTAATGATTGGTAGTAGATTTTTACGTGTCGAGTTGCCGGCCCTGACGCACAACCTTCAACGAAGATACGCCCATTCACGCATGTCTCCACAGAGAAGATGCTCTAGCTGAGAATCGAACTGGACAACATCTTAGTGTGAGGCGACAACGCTACCGCAGCACCACCACCGCAGTCTTACAATATTAAATACTCCCAAGTACAGTTGGTTTAGATTTTGAATTCCATTTTCTAGTAATTGCTTTTTTGGCAGCCACCAGAATTAAACTTGGCAAGACCTTACTATATGTAGGCAGTCCAGATCCTGTATCTCAGCTCATAAAATCATTTCCTTAGTTACACCTATTTGCTCACCCAGTATTTCTGGCAGAGTACTCTGTAGGGAAATTTTGAAGTCTGCTAACTCATTACACTCCCAAAACATGTTCCCGGTTGTCTCTTTCTTGCCCATCACACTTCCAACATTTGTCATCCACCTGCAAAATTTTTTTTGGAGTCTGTTTGAAGTATAAAAATACTTAGGCAACCACTTCCAAGAAGCAGTTCTAAATCTTCTGGACTTTGTTGCATACTTGGGGGACATACATATGTCCTCCCACTGTTTTCTTGTGAATTGCCTATCCAGTCTTTTTTCCCCATCATACTTCTGTCATTTGCCATCTACCTGAAGATAAATTATTCGGAGTCTGTTTGAGGTGTAAAAATACTTATGCAAACACTTCCAAACAAAAATACTAAATGTTTTAGATTTTTGATGCATACCTGGGAGCCATGTATATGTCCTCCCACTGTTTCTTTGTGAACTGCTTATCCAGTGTCTCTTCCCATACTTTTCTAACCTCCTCTGATGATTCTGATTTTATATGGCCTACTAATTATCCCTTTTTAACAGAAGTTTTGATGTTATGTTGTCCTATCTCGCCTTCGTTCTTGCAGGCTGGGTTCAGAACCGAGCATCGGTTCTGACTCAGCTGCATACTAAAGCTCAAGAGCTTTCACTGGCTCGAGGCTACAAGCTATCCCAAGATGCCCAGCGGCTGTTCCCCAGATTTTGTTTGTTGTTTGCAGCTTTGGGATTGCTGTTCGCTGGCTCAGGCTGTGGATTTTTTTCTTTGTATATTTACGACATTATTGCTTAAAAAATAGTAGTAGAATATTCTTTTTCTGTCTCTATATCTAGTGTGTCCCTTGTTTTCTGAGGAAAAGTCCTTCTGTTCTTGTTTCGTCCAGAGAGTGCAGTATTTGTTCTCCTTTGTTTTGTGGATTAGGGAAAAAAGTAGGCAAGTGAATGGACTGATTAAGGGCCACACTAGACACCACCTTGGGCATAAAGGAAGGATTGGTCCTGAGGGAAACCCTGTCTGCATGGAAGATAATGAACGGTTCCACTGCCATGAGGACCTGTAATTCCGACACTCTTCTTGCTGAAGTGATGGCTAGAAGGAATGCTGTTTTCCAAGAAAGGAATTTCAACTCTGCTGTTGCAGCTGGCTCAAAAGGAGGGAGAGTGAGCTTTTCCAATACAAAGTTAAGGTCCCAGGCTGGAATGGGGGCTCTCCTGGGGGGTCTTAAATTTTTGGCTCTTCTAAGGAATTGTTTTAGCAGAGGACGAGAGAAGAGGGGTGGCTCAGTATTATAATGAGCTGAAATGCAGAGACCCGAAGCAAAACTGGTCACACAAAACCACCACCACTACAAACCAAACACATAAGAACACAAAGACATACTCGGAGGCTCTTATAAAAAACTTACCAAAACAACAGAGGCCTCCAAAGCAGACACCCAGAAATACACCCCCACAAAACGTAACACCTACAACACATACCTCAAACAACAGGTGTGTCACACAATCACAGCCCCTAAGGCAAAACACTATGCCAGAGACATTAGTAATAGGTGACTCTATAGTCAGACACACCGACGTTCCACTTACCAGGCTGAATAAGGAGAGGGTAACAGTGAGCTGCCTATCGGGAGCTAGGATCCGCCACATTACACACGCACTCAGGTCACTCCAAAGCAAGTACAAGTATGATGCAGTCATTGTCCATGCTGGTGTGAATGACCTGAGACGTACCTCCCTGGACTACATGAAAAGAGACATTGAGGAGCTCTCCGATTATGTAGCCCAGACTGGTATGACCCTGACCCTGAGCAGCATCCTGCCTTCACCAAGAATGATGCCTCAGTACAAAGACAAAATGATCAGTTTTAACAATTGGCTTAATCACTGGTGTCATTCTAGGGGGATCCAAAGTCTGTCAGCCTGGGATGACATGCTGGACAAGCCGCATTGCTTCGCAAGGGATGGCTTGCACTTGTCACCACTGGGCTTCCGGATACTGGCCAAGGCTCTTGCCACCCCCATAGTGCCTTTTTAGGCAATGCTCAAAAGAGAAATCAACCTCCGTAAAAACAAAATGGAAAAAATTAAGGGTAATGCTGCTCAACGCCAGAAGTCTAAATCTCAAGATGCAGGCACTCGAAGCACTTCTCAGTATGGAGAACATCGATGTCTGTGCAGTAACTGAAACCTGGTTCAAGGCTCCTGAGAGCACTCCAGTGCTACCAGGCTATACCTCATATCATGCTTTTCGGCCTCAAGTTCCAGGCCGAACCACAAAGGGAGGGGGAGTGTCCATTTTCATAAAGGACACCTACACCTCTCGACTGGTGGCAACCCATGAAGCATCAGAAACCATACAAGTTTTACTCACCATAGGCAAAACTGCCATACAACTGGTCGCATGTTATAGAACACCCTCCCAATCCCAGGAATCCCATCAAGCATTCCTGAAAACACTGGAGGATATGAATGTCACACCAAACACCATCATATTGGGTGACTTCAACTACCCCAACATAGACTGGGCCCACTATTCTAGCCCTAACACCCTAGCCCAAAGATTCCTGGAATTCATTAACTCAAATGCTATGGAGCAACTGGTCACTTCTCCTACGAGGAGAGATAATATACTTGACCTGATTATCACAAACATGGGGTCCAAATGCTCCACCGGATATAAACCCCTCACTAGTAAGATCTGACCATAAACTGATCACGTTGGATGTACATATCCCACCACCACCCACAGAACAAAAGACTACAGTGAAAATTTTTCAAAAGCTGACTTTACACTCCTTAAGTCAGAAATGATATCCTTTAAGCCTACTGGGTTAATGGAAACCACATCCCAAAATGCTGAATCCTACACAACAGCCTTCTACGGACATCTCCAAGAATGCATGGATCAAGCAATCCCAACTAAAACCAAGACCCTCTCCACCAAGGGAAAACACCCGGTTTGGTGGACCCCGGCTATAAACAAACTGTACAACAAAAGAAGGAAGCTACTGCAGGACAAAGCCAAATCCCACAAGGGAAAGGCTTCCCTGATCAGCACAAGTAAAAAACTACGTTCTCTCATAAAAACATCTAAAGCCAACTTTGAGAGAAAGATTGCCAAGGATACCAAAGACAATCACAAGGCCTTCTTCAATTATGTCAGAACCTTGGAAGGAAATTCTCAGATATGCTCTGAGTTGGTACACAACGACAAAAAATTCACTGACCCTACCGACATTGCCAATATTCTGGCAGATAGGTTCAGTGCAAATTTCTCCCCTCCCTCACCCCCTAAAGATGAAGTAATTATCCCTGCTGAATGTAACCTATCTGTCATCTCAGACATACAGGTGAAATCAGCACTCAACAAAGCAAAAAACACAGCATCTATGGGACCCGATGGTATCCCCGGTTGCGTGTTACGTGAACTTCAAGATGAACTAAACCCGCACCTAAAAACACTATTCAATCTTAGCCTCACTACAGGATATGTACCTGAACACTGGCGCACTGCAACAGTGGTCCCACTCCACAAAGGGGGAAATTCTACTGACCCTGGTAACTACCGCCCCATAAGTCTGACCAGCCTGGTCTGCAAGGCTATGGAAAGAATCATCATGGAACTCATAAATGGCGAGATTGGAGATCTGCAGACCCTTGATCCCACCCAGTTCGGTTTTGTAAAAGGCAGATCCTGCCTCTTAAACCTGGTTGACTTCTTCGAGACAGTCACTAGTGCCATCGACGAGGGCAAGGCTGTCCACACTGCCTACTTAGACTTGGCTAAAGCCTTTGACACGATACCACACTCTGGCATCATAGACAAGCTCAACAGCCTAAATGTAAATCCATATGTCACAAGATGGGTAGCAAACTGGCTAAAAAACAGAATCCATAAGGTCAAAATTGCTGGAGCCATGTCAGACTCAAAACCAGTCACGAGTGGTGTCCCACAGGGCTCAGTCTTGGGACCACTCTTATTCGGCATTTACTTCTCGGATGTGAAAGCAAATATGGGAGGATTATGGCTGACAAAGTTTGCAGATGACTGCAAACTGGGTGCCATAGTTGATTCACCTGCTGACACACACATCCTACAGAAAGGTCTCACTGAAACGGACAACTGGTGCCGGAATCATGGCCTCAAACTTAACGCCAAAAATGTATAGTCATCCCTTTGGGAAAAACAAAGTACCCACAAATTATCACATAGACAATAACCCACTGAGTATGGAAGAAGTAATCAGAGACCTGGGGACTCAAGTCGATAGTGACCTCTCCTTTGACAACCATGTTGCCAAAGTGGTCAGAAAGACATTTTACCTTGCCCATCTCATCATGAAGGGATTCTCATCCAGATCAAAGGAGGTCATTGTACCTCTATATTCCTCCCTTGTCAGGCCCATGATTGAATATAATGCTCCATTTGGGATGTATCTCACCCGGCACATGCAACAACTGGAAAGACCCCAGAAGTACCTCACCAAGAGGATCATGGGTCTCAAACATGTGCCTTATCCAGCTAGATTAAAGAAACTCCAGCTCTACTCAGTAGCATACCGCCTGCTCAGAGGTGATTTGTGCCTAACATATAGGGCCATGTCCAACCAAGAACTGATGGACATGCTCCATCTCAAAAAAATCCAGATCCACCAGAACCACGCGAGCTAAAGATTTCAACCTCTGCACAAATATGAATAAAACATGCTGGAGGGATAGATTCATAACACAGAGGTTACCTGTACTCTGGAACAAAATCCCAGTTCATGTGAGACAGAGCCCTTCATTGGCACTGTTCAAGAAAAATCTCGATGCATGGATGGGAGATCGTAAGTTTACCCTGGGAGTCACCTCAGTGTCACTACTAGACAGAGGTATAGTTTACTAAATAATGGGGTCCCACATGTGTCACTACTAGCGAGGCGCACCTATATAATACGGGGTGGCGTAAGCCACATCATTGTTGGCTAGGCTTGTAAATGCCCCAGGGCAGATAGCCTAGTACACTACTATGAAACTATGAATTTTAATTGACTAGAAGGATAGGCCCTTATGGAGCATTTCTGTTAAGTAATGAAGAATGTGAGGTAAGCTGGGCTCCGTTGCACCCATCCCCTGAGTCTGGCTTCAAGAACAGTATCTTTTCCACTTTTCAGCATAGGATTTTCTAGTACTAGGCCTCCTGGCCTCCAGAATGACATCTAGCACCTGCTTACTGAGGGATGCTATTGGGGAGCTCAAGGAATTGGCCAGGCTGCAAGGTTCATGGTTTGTAGCTGAGGGTGCAGAATCTGGCCCTCCTGCTGGGACAGCAGGGAAGGGGTCTGAGGCAGGTGCCATGGTTCCAACAGTGTCATACTGCGCAAGAGGGGGTACCAGTGTTGGCGTGGCCAGTCTGGTGCAATCAGTATTGTCCTTGGCTTGTCGTGTTTGATCTTTAGCAAAACCTTCGAGAGGAGAGGCAGAGGGGGAAAGGCATAAACCGAGAGGCTTTCCCAGGTAAAGGACAGGGCATCCACTTTCCAAGCTTGAGTGTGGGGAGTCCTTGTGCAGAATTTGTCCAATTGGTAGTTCTGAGGGGAGGCAAAGAGGTCTATCTCTGGAGTCCCCCATTTGTTCCTCAAGAGGTTGAATATTTTTGGTTCCAGTTTCCATTCGTGTGGGTCCATGATATTTCTGCTTAAGTCTTTTGCCAGTGAATTTAGATTGCCTGGCAGGAAGTGAGCTTGTAGGTGCACTTGGAAGCTCAAGGCTGTGTTCCACAGAGCCATGGCTAGTCTGCAGAGAGGGTACGAGTGGGTTCCCCCCCTGCTAGTTTATGTACCACATAACTGTGGTGTTGTCTGTCTTTATCAATAGTTGTCCTGGAAGAATGCGGTCTTTGAAGGTTGTCAAGGAATTCTGTACAGCTAACATTTCTATGTTATGTGATCCTATCTCGCCTACATTCTGACTGATGGGTTCGGAGCCGATCCCTCGGCTCCGACTCGGCACGCTTATGCCAAAGAGCGAAGTCTCTTATTGGCTGAGCTTACTATATCCCAGGATGCACCACTACCAGTCCCCCAGATCTCGTTTGCCGCTAACCTGCGAAGACGTGGTCTCGAGCTGGCTGAGCTGAGTAGTAATTTTACTAACTTTTTCTGTCAGTTTTTTGCTGTTTTTGTCTTAAAAAGCTGTTTTAACGGCTATTCTTCTCATTGTGTGTGTTTTGGATTTGTTGAAGACTTGTTGTGTGATTGGGTTGAGTTTGGTTTAGGCCCCCTTCATCTAGGGCCTTCCCGGTCAGTCAACCCTCCTAAAACCTTACAAGGTTTTCAAATTTCACTGTCATTTGCGCTTTAAGCGATAACTGTAAGCCTATATTTAGGTGGTGTCAATCAGTAAGTCAGTAATTGTATTTTTTCCTGTCAAAGATTACTGAAATTGTCTTACCATAATGTCTCAGAATCCTAGGCCTTCGGGCTTTAAAAAATGTACAAAATGTAGTTTCAAAATGTCCATCACAGACGATCACTCACTCTGTGTGTATTGTTTGGGTGCAAAACACTTACAGGAGTCATGCAGCGTATGTCACGCTTTTTCCTCAAGGGTCCTCCAGGAGAGGAAAAATAAATTGATTCTTAAGGGGCTAATTAAACCTTCTTTTGAAGAAGCCTTGGCATCCTCTCCTTCTCCGGCTAAAAAGAAAAGGGCGTCGGTTCCGACCAGTCCGTCGGATCCGACCGCCAAGAGACATAGGCAGGCCTCTCCGGCTCCAAGGACTTCGGAGCCGAGGTCGGAACGGTCTGCCTCGATGCCACCAGTATCGACTCCTCTGGCTTCGGAGCCGATGGCTGGGGCATCGAGAGGCGGGTCACCTTCATCGGCTCCACTGGTCTCGGAGCCGACAAGGGTTGCCCGCTCAGACACTTCCTCCTCGGCGCCGAAGTCCACCTCGGCACCGATGGAATCTGGTGTGTGTATTCCTTCGGCGCCGATAGTCATCGAGTCACCTCGGAGCCGGTCCCCTAGTCCTTTGGGGCCGTTGGAGAGGCCGTCTCGAACCCGTTCTGTTTCCTCTCTGTCTTCGAGGATGTCAGATTCTGATATAGACAGGGTGCTCCAAAGACTGTTCCAGTCCCCAGTCTTCCAAAAATTTGTTTCGGTTCCGACCCAGTTGGCTTCGGAGCCGATGACCCTGGCCCACCCCATTGCCATTCCTCCTCCGACTGTTTCGCTCCGGGAGCAGGTGCTGTTGGAGCCGGTGGAGATCTTAGGGTCGGCTCCGACCCTTACTCCAACCCGGCCTTCGGGTCCGAGTTTGGTACGCTGACTTCTTCGGCTGGACCCGGGGTGATGTTTCGGGACCTATGCTGGTTCCGAGCCTCCCTCGGTGCTTCGCTGCGGGACTTCCGTCGGCTATCATGGCTCCGGGACCAGACACTCCCAGGATTCTGGGGTCCGGCTTTCAGAGCCATGAGGAGTGCCTTGGCCAAGTCCTCTTCGCCATCTCTCCGGCTTTACCGGCACCTTCCTGGGCGTGGAGACTGGGTCTTTGGCAGTTCCCCTGTCCGTAGTCAGCGGAGCCCCTGGGCCTGAGGTTACCCCCATTGGGGTTCCCCTCCTCCTGAGGGTTCTTCGAGTTGTCTTCGGAGGAACCCCCAAGGAAGAGATCGTGCAAGAGGAAGCACGTGGACTCCCGAGTCTATTACATCGGACACTGATCTTGATGATGCAGAGGGGTCCCAAGTCGCCCTCGGATGATGTCTCATTTGCAGACATCTTAGAGATCCTCAAACAACGAGGCGGCTGGATATCCAAACCCCTCTGCTGATGAGTCAGTGCTCCTCAAGGCCTTTGGGGCTCAGCCCTCCGCCTCCTGGGTGTCTCCGCCCTTGACGAGCTTCTGGATTTAGTTTGTCAAGGGCGGGGAACATCCAGATACCGTGGAACCAGTCCCTTCTCATCCAAATAAATTTTTGTCTGCTCCCCGAGAAGGAGTTCCTCACTAAAGGCGAGGCTGTAGATGCCATGGTGGTGGCATCTGCTACACAACAGGACGTGGCAGAGGCTTCAACGTCCGTCCATCCTCCTAATAAGGAGTCTAGGAGTATGGACAGGTACGGAAGCGCACCCTGACTTCAGCGGCCTTTACTTTAAGGTCTCTGAATTATTTGGCACATTTTACCAGGCTTCAGAGGGATCTGGTCAAGGAGTTGTCAGATTCCCTCTCGGTAACCTACCTGAGCAGCTAGCCCAGTCGGTTAGCTCTCAGTTGGCTATCCTTACGTCAATTTCTAACTCGTCCATGAGGCTCATTTCTTATGCGGCCGAAGGGGCGGGTAGAGCGGCAGGCACAGGCGTGGCTCTACGGAGACAAGCCTGGCTCCGCTTGTGTCAGTTTGCGGAGGCCTTCAAGTCTTCCTTCGCCGACGCTCCCTTTGATGGGTCCTCCTTGTTTGGACCCAAGGTTAAAGACACCCTTACCCGCTGTGAGCAAGAGGGAAAAACTTTATCTGCCGTAGGTGCCCGTTATTCCACTCCCTTCGGCCTTACCCCAAGGCTAAAGGAGGGGAAAATGTGGTTCCAAATCTCGTAAGTTTTTCTCCCAACAGCAGGAAGATTCCCCTTCCAGAGGCAGAGGACGGGAAATTTTTCAGGAGACGCCGTCCCAGAGGCGGCAGAGGGCCCCGCAATTCTGGAGACCATGAGTCCTTTCGTGGCTCTTCAGCCTCCCACACGTCATGAGGGATTGCCCGGCTGTGCTGCTCCGGAGCCAGTCGGGTGTCGCTTTGCCAAGCACCTAAAAGCCTGGGAGTCAATCACTCAGGATAGATGGGTGCTTCGGATCATTGCCGGAGGTTACACCATCCCATTCACATACTCCCCCCCACCGTCCAAAAGGATCCCGGGCCCACCACCCAGTCAAAGGGAAATGGCAGCCGCAGAAGCTTTAAAGCTGCTAGAAAGGAGTCATCCAACCGGTCCCCACAGACCAGATCGGATCAGGAAATTACTCCAGGTTCTTTTAGTGCCAAAAGACAGGGGACCTGAGACCAATATTGGATCTCAGCAGACTGAACCAATCCGTCACGAAATCCAAATTCGAATGGTCACGTTACAATCCATTCTCCCATTGTTGGAGAAGGATGTTTGGATGTGCTCCATAGACCTCAAGGACGCCTATTATCACATACCGATACATCAGGCGTCCAGGAGGTATCTGCGCTTCAGCCTGGGAGTCAGTCATTACCAATTTTGCGCTCTGCCCTTTGGTCTCACCACAGCCCCCAGGGTGTTCACCAAGTGTTTGGCAGTAGTGACGGCTCACCTGAGAAGTCTTGGATTCCAAGTGTTTCCCTATCTGGACGACTGGCTCCTGACTGCCACCACCAGGCATCTACTAATGGACAACCTCAAAGCCACCATCTCGGTGGGTGCTACCCTGGGGATTACATTCAATTGGTCAAAGTCTGTCTTGCTGCCCTCTCAACGCATAAGGTTCATAGGAGCAGAGATAGACTCAAGATTGATGCGTCTTTCTTCCTGCCGAAAGGATCCAAACTTTACAGGGCCAAGTTCAAGCTCTGATCTCGAGATCCAAAGCCCCAGCCAGGATGGTTCTACAAGTTTTAGGCTCAATGTCTGCCACGGTTCTTTTAGTTCCTCTGGCAAGATTGCACATGAGGATTCTTCAGTGGCTATTGTCAACTCAATGGTCCTTTCAGGATCTTCCCCTCAATCATCACATCATGATTACGGAAATATGCAAACGGGACCTTCGCTGGTGGCTTCAGACATCCAATCTGAATCAAGGAAGCCCCTTTGTTATTCCCTCCCCAGTGGTTACCCTGACGACAGATGCCTCCCAGATAGGGTGGGGGGGGCATTGTCTGGGCAGGCTAGTTCAGGGCTCCTGGCTTCCAGACGAAGCTCTTCTCCACATCAACGTGTTGGAGATGAGGGCTGTACTTCTATCCCTACAGGCCTTACA
The DNA here is from genome assembly GCF_019279795.1 of Protopterus annectens. Classification (NCBI taxonomy): domain Eukaryota; kingdom Metazoa; phylum Chordata; order Ceratodontiformes; family Protopteridae; genus Protopterus; species Protopterus annectens. Next base: position 1,990,832,977 of record NC_056739.1, read on the forward strand.
CAAGTTTCTTCCTCAGGGCATCATCACCATCCACACGGACAACATGTCGGTGGTCTGGTATCTGAACAAACAAGGAGGGACCAGATCTTACCCCCTTTGCAGAGAGGCCATGAGAGTGTGGGAATGGGCTGTAGCTACCAACCGCTTCTTGGTAGCGACCCACATTCCGGGAAGATCAAATATATTGGCAGACAAATTGAGCAGGACAATTCTCTCTCCTCACGAGTGGTCTCTAAACCAAACAGTAGCAGCTCAGGTTTTCAGGAGATGGGGGACGCCGTGCTGCGACCTATTTGCAACTCCACTAAACACCAAGTGCTAAAGGTTCTTCTCCTTGATCCCACATCAGGGAGTACCAGCTATGGATGCTCTAGCACAACCTTGGCCAACAGGGCTACTTTATGCCTTTCCTCCGATTCCACTTCTCTCCAAAGTCATTCAAAAAGCTTCTCAATTGGGGTCTGCAATGATACTGATTGCCCCATACTGGCCTCGTCAGGTATGGTTTCCTTACCTGAAGAAGCATGCGGTGGACGATCCGTGGACTTTAGATATAATTCCGGACCTGCTAATTCATCAGTCGGGACATCAGCATCAGTCCCTTCGATCGTTGAAATTGACAGCTTGGCTCCTCCACTTCCGACTTTAGTCAGAAGTCACACACTAGACCCGGAAGTTGTTCACATTTTATCTTCGGCCCACAAACCCACCACTAACAAATTGTATCTCAGTAAGTGGAAGAGGTTTGCTATCTGGGCTCAACTCAAGGGCTTAGACCCTATCACTGCTCCTATCCCAGAGGTTTTGAAATTCTTAACATCCCTGTTTAATCAAGGATCTTCTGTCTCTACTATTAAAGTCCAACTAGCGGCTATCTCTAAATTCCACGAATCCATGGATCCTCCATTGATGAGCAGCAGACTATGCAAAACTTTCATTAAAGGTGCGGGCCTGTTAAGACCCCCAATTTTTCATCCTGCGCCTCCGTGGGATCTTGATTTGGTGCTTCGCGCATTAACATCTTCCCCTTTCAAACCGGCTGCTACATGTGAGTTAAAATATCTGTCTTGGAAAACTGCCTTCTTAGTTGCAATTACTTCTGCAAGAAGAGTTTCAGAGCTTCAAGCCCTGTCTATTAAGCCACCGTACTTGATTTTCCACAAGGATAGAGTATCACTTAGGCCTAATCCATCCTTTGTCCCAAAGGTCTGTTCTAGTTTCTGTCTCCAACAATCTCTAGAGCTACCAGTTTTCTTCCCAAAATTCTCCAATGAAGCAGAATACACTCTCCATAAATTGGATGTTCACAGGCAATTACGCTTCTATTTAGACAGGACTCAGCAACTTCGTAAGTCAGACCAGTTGTTTGTGTCCTTCTCAGATAGTAGCTTTTGTGATGGTTTGACCCAATTTATTATCTCCAAATGGATCAGAGATTGCATAACTCAGGCTTATTCTTCTTCGAATAAGCAACTTACAACATCTATCAAAGCTCATTCTACCAGAGCTATGGCTACTTCTATAGCTTTTCATTCCAAGCTCGCTATATCGGAGATTTGTGCTGCGGCTACTTGGTCCAATCCGCACACTTTCATTTCCCACTACAAATTGGATGTGGCATCTAAAGGACGAGCATCATTTGGTTCCACGGTACTCAGGAGTGTTTTCCAGTGAGCCACCCAGGATTCAGGTGCTAGGGACGCTGTCCCATCAGTCAGAATGTAGGCGAGATAGGATCACATAACATCTTTTAGTTATGTACTCACCATAACTTCAGATGTTTGGGATCCATCTCGCCTACATTCCTAAAACCCACCCTCCTTCCCCCCTGCCTTGGAGATCAGAAGAGATTGAACGGTTTGAGTTTTACTGTTTATCTTGTTTCATCTGACGATGTTATATAAGCAGGGCGTGCATGTGTGCATGTATGCGGACAAACTAGATCTGGGGGACTGGTAGTGGTGCATCCTGGGATATAGTAAGCTCAGCCAATAAGAGACTTCGCTCTTTGGCATAAGCGTGCCGAGTCGGAGCCGAGGGATCGGCTCCGAACCCATCAGTCAGAATGTAGGCGAGATGGATCCCAAACATCTGAAGTTATGGTGAGTACATAACTAAAAGTTTTGGTTGATATGCAGGTGCATCTGTCTCGGGTTCCATTTGCCCTGAATGCACTGCCTTGCCAAGTGAGCCCCCCCATGCGTAATCTGATGCATCTGTTGTTAGGGTTAGGGCAGCAAGGGGTAGAGTGAAAGGGAGACCCTTGTTGTGGTAGCAGGCCTCTGCCCACCAAGGGAACTCTGTCTTTATACAAGGAATGATAGGAATCATTGATTCCAGGTCTTGCGAATGTTGACACCATAGGCTTTTTAGATACCATTGTAGTTTCCTCATATGCAGTCTTGCATATGGAATTAGTAGTATGCAAGAGGCCATGAACCTCAGGGCTTGCAGAATTGTCCTTACAGATAGCTGGGTCTTTGTGGCCAATAGTTTGAAGTAGGTTGTCAGATAAACTTGTTTTTCTGGAGTGAGGGAAAGCCATCTGGGAAGCTGTGTTCAAGCTTGCTCCCAGAAATACAATCTGTTGGCAGGATACCAGGTGAGATTTATTTTCGTTTATGGTGTACCCCAGTGAGGTTAGAAGTTTCTTTTCAAATGCCAGATGTTGTAATAGTAAGTCCTGGCTTTCTGCCTGAATCAGACAAGTCGTCCAAGTATGGGTATATTTCAGTATTTCTCTGCCTGCAAAATGCAATGGCTGGAGCTAGATACTTTGAATACCCTGGGCGCAGTAGATGAGCCAAAGGGAAGTGCAGAGAACTGATAGTGCATTGAGCCTGCCCTGAAGCGTAAGTATTTCCTGCAAGATTCCCTTATTGGAATGTGCAGGTAAGCTTCCTTTAAGTCTATGGTTGCCAACCAGCATCTTTGCCTAGCATAGGAAGCAGCTGTTGAAATGTTAGCATCTTGAATTTTGGGCTTACCAGAAAGGTGTTCAGAATAGAGAGGTCCAGGAGAGGACACCAGTAGCTGTCTTTTCTGGGTACCAGGAAAAGTCTTGAATAAAAACCTTGTCCCCTTTGTTCTGCTGGGACAGGTTGAATAGCCCTAATACTTAGAAGAGAGAGAACCTGCTGTTGGGCTTCTGCCCACTGATTTGGGGATAGGTCTGGCCAACCGTTTGGGGTTGGTAGGGAATGGAAATGGAATCCGTATCCTTGGGAAACTATATTCAAAACCCATTTGTCCTGGGTAATGAGTTCCCAGTTTTTTGCATGCAAGGCAAGCTTTCCTCCTAAGGGAGCAGGCAGTTGAGCAGGACTTGGGAGGGTTAAGGTTAAGTCATTATGCCATTTTTCCATAGGGGGTGTGGTTTACTGCCCCCTGCTTTGGAAGTGGGAGCCCCCCACTGCTTAGACGTGTGCGCAGTCTGAGACTGTAACCTAGGTGGTCTGCTGTTCCTGGGTTTGGACTGAGAGGGCCTGGAAGAGACTGGAAAGGACCAGTTCTTAGAAGGCCAATGTCTACTGAATCTGGGAGGTTGTACTTGTAGGAAATCTTTAACAGTTTGCATAGATTTAGCTTTTTCCTCCATCCTTTTGAGAACTTATTCTGCTCTGTTGCCAAACAGGCGGTCTTGGTTTAAGGGAGCATCCAGTAATTTAGCTTTAACATGATCTGACAAGGTTTGCTCCTTAAGCCAAGCATGCCTTCTAAGTATAGACCGAGTGACAGCAGCCCTGCAAGATGCTTCAAAAGAGTCAAAACCACATTGCAAAGTATGTTTACAAACTTGTTCAGCAGAATGCATTAAATTCTGTAATTCTTTGTGTTCAGCACAGTCAGGAATCAACATCATTTTCTGTTTAAGTGCTCCCATAATATGCTGCTGGTACTTTAACATATGAAACTGGCAATTTAAAGCCCTAATGGCCAAAGTGGCAGAAGTGTATACTTTCTTACCCTATCTGTCCAAGGCTGTTGAATCTCTATTAGAAGGGGTAGGATTTTTGGCAGCAGTAGCCTTAATGCCTTTTGGTGCTTGGGAAGTGGTCTCTGGATCCGCAGTAGGATTCTTGAAGAGGAACTTGTGAGAGTCAGGTACTCTGTAATACCTGTCAGGTTTTCTGGAGAAAAGTAAAGTGTCTGGGGAAAGGCTAGATTCCAAGAAACTGTCATCAACAATATCCAGAACATGAGGGATAGCTTAGCTAAAGGTCTATGTTGAGGAAGGAGTAAAAATTCCCTAAGCCTCTTTTTGGAGTTAGAGTAATCCTGGCTTTCCCAGCGGAAATGCTCCCTAAGAGTGTGCAAGGTTTTACCAAAAGAAAAATCTTCTGGAGGAGAAGCAGAGGGAATTGGAGTTCTCTGCATCAGAATCCTCATAGGTAGATAAGGGCAAATCCTGGTATTCAGAAGGAACAGAAGAATCAGATTCCTGATCAGAAGAATCAGAAGGAAAATCAGTTCTAGGTCTCTCAGATGGGGAAGGGTGGCTTCCCCTAATTAAAGTAATAAGATCTTCAGCCATTCTAAGCATTTGTTTTTTAGGCATATGGGCCTGACCATGTGGTTTGGACGTCGGTTTTCTAGGCGTGGAGCGAGTTTTAGGCCTAGATGAAGAAGATGGTGTCTGTTTAACATGCAAATCTGTAGGCCTAAATACACCCTCAGAAGCCGGTGCCTGCACAGCGGCTTCGGACCCATCCAAGGTAGAGACATCCGCAGGTTCCATAGTGGAAGAAGCATCTCACGGCATACTGGACCCCGAATGGGTCTCAGTAGAGGCCTGCAAATCTGATGTGGCGGGTATCAGGGGCTACGAAAGCACCTCACTGAGTACCGGCGGACTGGCGACTAGCTTAACGGAACTGTCGTCTGCAGTTTTGGACCTATGCAGCCTGTCTCTGTCTTTATCTTTACGTTTTTTTGGAAGATCGATAGTCGGATGGCTTAACGAAGCCATTTCAGAGTACTGATACAGAGTACCAAAATAATTTGCAGCAAAAATAGCCCGACGACGAATAGTTCAGGGATTGAACAAGGCACAAAACTGACAGCGAGGTACGTTGTGGTCTGGGCCTAAGCAAGGAATGCAGTACGAATGAAAATCTTTGAGGTATTTGCTTTCCACAGGTAAGACAATTGTTAACTTTTACTGACATCGGTTGGAGCAAGAAAAAGAATCCCCAACGGGCTACTTATCTTTTTATGAAGATTTTGATTCTGAAACTTGAAAACGAAAATTTCAGGAATCTGCTGACCAGCACTTGCGAACTGCTTCTTCTTCAGACACCGCACGGCAAGAAAGACTGATGTAATGGCGTCGGCTGCATGTTTTATACCCCTGACGACCTGATGTCATGGAAGAGATAGCATCCGACGCAGGCATCCAAGACTCTGGTATTCAGGCTGGCTGAGGCCTACCTGTAGGCAGATAACCCAAATGTGATGACTGCAACAGTGAAACACAAGGAACATCTCCTCCATGCGCCTCATTACTTATGCGGCCAATGGGGCGAGCAGGGCATCAGGCATAGGAATAGCTCTGAGGAGACTTTCCTGGATGTGTCTTTGTGAGTTTGCTGAACCCATTAAATCTTCCTTTATTGATGCCCCATTTGATGGCTCATCCTTGTTCAGGCTGAAAGTGAAAGAGACTCTCACCAGAAGCAAGCAGGACGGCAAGACTCTGTCTGCCGTGGGAGTATGTTTTTCCTCCCCTACTAGGCCTTATCCCAGAGGTCAGAAGGTTGGGAAAATGTGGTTTTGGAAATCCAAAGGAGCCTCGCCGGACACTCGTGGTAAATTTTCCCCCTAGGGGCAGAGGGGGAAATAACAATGGAAGATGCCTTCCTCATGGCAGAGGGGATCCGCAGAACCAGGGTGACAGAGATACGTTTTCAGGTCGACCCTTCCAGTACTCCTGAAAGGAGGCCCGTCAGTCCACCTCTTGAGGCAGTCGGGGGAAGATTATCACTGTAATTCTCAATAACAGTCCAGAAAATGTTTTAAGTAAATAAATCCACTTCAGAATGAATGAGTGCAAAAGGTTTACAGTTTTAATTAAGCGCTTTTCGTCGCTCTCACGTAAAGCGACTTCTTCAGATTAAAACTTCAAATACAAGTGAACCAAATAAAAGGTGTTTCGTTAATTGCAGTAAAATCATGTGATAAAGTTGACCAGTTAAATTCTACAGTTCATTACTAAACAAAATGAACAGTGTGCTGATCTACACTTTATAAATGCTGCAATCTAATTTACAAAGCAGAACCAGGTCTGAATGATTGATGTAATATTAAATGCTTACTGAAATTAATGAGCATAAGAAGGTAAATTAAAAACATTTATTATCACTATGAGTAGGACACCCTCTAGTGGTACCCAACAATATGATTAATTAACTATTATAAATTTTAAATTTAAAGTATATACTGCTTTATCTTACAAGTCAGTTTTTACATTTAACAACAAACAACAGCAAAAGTAAATAAACAATAAATAACAATAATAAATAAAAAATAAATAAAAAACAAATAACATATAAAAAACAAACAATAAATAAATAAATAAATAAAAAATTAACTACATCAATATTTTTAATTTAACTTTATATACTATAATATGAATTCAAAAGCAACATATATGGTATATATATATAGGTTAAAAATAACATAAACAACTGGTTTTATTATAAACTTTTTTTACCCATGGATTTAGAGTTATTATGATTTTTATTAGAGGTGTAGTTTAATAAACAACATAACACTGTTGTGTTCAACAGCTTTAATATACATTTTACATAGAATTATTTAGGTTTAAAACTATTTTAGTTGATATTTACTGACTGTTCGTAATGGGGTTTGTAATGAATTTATGTGACATACGGAGAATTTTTAAAGTATTGACAAAGCACTAGAAATACGTTCTGCTTTGTAAATTAGAAGTCGCTTTACGTGAGAGCGACGAAAAGCGCTTAATTAAAACTGTAAACGTTTTGCACTCATTCATTCTGAAGTGGATTTATTTACTTAAACATTTTCTGGACTGTTATTGAGAATTGCGGTGAAGCAACCTGTGGGTCGTTGGTTTATTTCTTAACTTTGGTTTGTTTTTCGAAGATTATCACTGTACCCAAAAGCCTGGCTAAACTTGACTCAAGACAAATGGGTGCAGTGCATCATATCCAGGGGATACTACATTCCTTTCTTTCGTCCACCCTTTCCATCATCATCTATCCCATACATACCACCCAGTCAAAGGGACCAGGCAACCCTAGAAATTCACAGGTTGCTAGAAAAAGAGTCATCCAAGAAATCCCCGCAGACCAGATTGGATCCGGAATTTACTCAAGGTTCTTTTTAGTTCCAAAAAAGACAGCGGACTGGAGATGAATTTTGATCTCAGCAGACTGAACAAGTCAGTAAAGAAAACAAAGTTCCAGATGGTAACACTGCAGTCTGTATGCCCCTTTTTGGGACAAGACCATTGGATATGCTCCATAGATTTTCAGGATGCGTACTACCATATCAAGATGGACAGACAATCCAGGAGATATTTACGCTTCCGTCTGGGAGCCAGTTATTACAAATTCAGAGTTCTGCCCTTTGGTCTCACTGCAGCCCCCGGAGTGTTTAACAAATGCATGGCAGTCGTTACGGCTCACCTGAGGCGTCAGAGATTCCGGGTGTTTCCATACTTAGACGACTGGCGCTTGACCGCCACCACCGAGCATCTACTAACCATGACAAGAGACACCACCATTCATCTCTGCTCAGAACTGGGCTTTACTATAAATTTCGAAAAATCTGCCTTGTTGCCATCACAGCATGTTACCTTTATAGGGGCAGACTTAAACACAAAAGACATAGTGGCAAAACTGTCTCACGAAAGAGTTCAAACGCTACGCCATCAAGTGTCAGTATTGCTCAGGAAGAAAGTGCGAGCAAAATTTGTCCTCAAGGTTCTGGGTTCAATGGCAGCTGCAGTAACGCTAGTTCCACTGGCACGTCTACACATGAGAATATTAGATTGGCTACTTTTTGCTCAGTGGTCCATGCAGGAGTTGCCCATGTCACACAAGATTCTCATTATGAACGCCTGCAAGAGGAACCTACATTGGTGGCTTCAGTCTACTCTGGTATTGATAGGCAGACCATTTGTTCTCCCCCTACCTGTAGCTACAGTGACCATGGATGCTTCCCAGATAGGTGGGGGGCATTGTCTGGGACAGACTATCCAAAGGATTTGGCAAGAACACAAGTACCACTTGCACATCAGTGTCATACAGATGAGTGCGGTGCTTCTGGCATTGCAAGCATTCCATAGTTCTCTTCCAACAGGTACTATTGCAATACAAATAGATAATATGTCCGTGGTGTGGTACATCAACAAACAAGGGGGAACCAGATCCTACCCCTTGTGTCGAGAGGCTCAAAGAGTATGGCAATGGGCAATTTCATCTCAACATTTTTTGACTGCAACACACATCCCGGGGAAATCCAACATGATGGCAGACAGATTGTGCAGAGCAATTCTTATGCATCACGAGTGGTCCCTGAATCAGGAAATTGCAAACCAAATTTTTTTGCAAGTGGGGCCAGCCTTGCTGCAATCGTTTTGCCACGTCCATCATCTGCAAATCCAGCAGCTACTTCACCCTAATTCCCCCTCCGGGGGAGTCACCAAGGGATGCACTTACGATTGGCCCCAGAGACTTCTATACGCCTTTCCCCTGTTTCCATTAATCCACCAAGTTCTCCAGAAAGCCAGGTCGTTGAGTTGCAGGATAATTCTCATTGCTCAGTACTGGCCTCATCAAATATGGTTCCCCTTAATTTGGCCCCATCTACAGGAGGAGCCTTATATCCTGGACCAGTGCCAGATCTTCTGACTCCTCAGTCAGGAACGTTAACCCCTCTCTTCAAACCCTCAAGCTGACAGCTTGGTTACTCCACTTCCAGTCTTAGCCAGGCTTCCAGAACTATCCCTGGCAGTACGACACATTCTGGTTTCGTCACACAAGGGTACAGCTAGGAAACTTTATGCAAGCAAGTGGAATAGGTTTGCTTGTTGGGTTGACAATAACCACATAGATCCCTTTACAGCCCCTATATCTGCAATCCTGGAATTTTTAACAGAAATTTTTAGTCAGGGTGCAGCAGCAGCCACAATACGATTACAACTAGCTGCCATATCTAATTACCATGTGGGAGACATGGGATCTAATATAATGTCCCGTAAACTATGCAAAGCCTTTCTCAGGGGCACATTCCTTTTAAGACCCCCCCCCTGTAAGAGAATCACTACCCCCATGGGACCTAAATTTGGTATCATCCTTAACTCTTCCTCCATTTGAACCAGCCTCCTCTTGTTTACTGATGTTCTTATCTTGGAAGACAATTTTCTTAACAGCCATTATCTCTGCTAGGAGGCTTTCAGAACTGCAAGCTCTGTCTATCCATCCTCCCTATCTGATTTTCCACAAAGACAGAGTTTCCCTCAGAACAAATCCTTCCTTTCTGCCAAAAGTCTGCTCTGAGGCCAATTTGAATCAGTCTATCGAGTTACCTGTATTTTTTTCCTAATCATAGCAGCAAGGCAGAATACAAGCTTCGCCAACTGGATGTACATAGACAGCTACGCTTTTACTTGCATAGGACCAAAGAATTTAAAAAATCTGACCAACTGTTTGTTTCATTGTCAGAAAATAGGAAAGGTACTCCTGTTTCAAAAGTCACCTTAACTAAATGGCTTATAGTTACCATCGAGTATGCCTACAATTCTCAGAATAAACAGCTGCTAGAGAAAGTTAAGAGGCATTCAACTAGAGCTATGTCCACTTCCACTGCTTTTCAAGCTAGACTCCCCTTGGATTCAATTTGTGTTGCTACTACATGGGTCAACCCTCATACCTTTATCACTCATTAAAAAGTAGATGTGGCCTCCCGGAACAGGACGTTCTTTGGTTCCACTGTTCTGAAGTGCTTATTCCCTTGAGCCACCCGAGAAAGAAGGTGCTGTGGATGCTGTCCCAACCAGCAAGAATGAAGGCGAGATAGGACAACATAGAAGTTATGTAGTCACCATAACGTTCCATGTTTGCTGTCCATGATCTCGCCTTCATTGTTGCATCCCATCCTTCCTTCCCCCTTCCTGGAGGATTGAGAGGAAACTACAAAATTGGCTATTAATGGTATGATTCCTTTAATGCCTTTTCAGTTTTGGGCAGTGCACCTGTTACATTTACGCTATGGGTTAGCATAGCCTAGTGATTACTTTCTCAAACAACATTTGGGGAGCAGCTGCTAGGAATTTTGGGATAGGTTGTAGCCTCGAGCCAGTGAAAGCTCTCGAGCTTTAGTATGCATCCGAGTCAGAACTGAGCACCCAACCAGCAAGAATGAAGGCGAGATCATGGACAAAAAACATGGAACGTTATGGTGAGTACTTAACGTCTTATTTTTCCTACACCTCACAAACCAGAAACTCAAAACAACACTGCGGAGACGAAAACACTTAATAAATTTCACAAGTGGTTCCTGTACTCTGCTTTTTTGTCCTTTCTTTTTTTCTAGATTTATCTAAAAACTGTACCAGAACAGATCTTTAACTTAAAATTTTCCTATCCCTTTCTCTTTGCCTAAACTCTATCAGTCCGTGCTTGGGAAGACCGTCTTCAGCATGCAGTCCAAATGTTTTCTTGGCCTCTTCTCGTTCTATTATCTTATTGTCTCTAGGTATTTGCTCATAATACCATGTTTCCTTTGCCAGTTGTCTCCAGTAAATTCCAGCCCCCATCTTGCCTATTTTTCTGTACCCTTACTTGCAGTCATCCTCATCAGCAAAATCTCCTTACTCCATTTTCGTGTTGGCTTAGTTCTTAGAATACTTTCTGCTACTTTATGAATATAATTTTCTATATGGCTATTGTTATTCTCCTTCAGGATCTGAATCTACAATCCCACTCTCTCCTTATTTCTTGAATTTCCCGTTTCATCGTTGTCATCATCATTGCTACTTTCCACTTTGAATTGTAGCTTTCTGCTTGTGTTGTATATATGAGCTTTAACTGTGTATCTCTAAAATATTCCTTCAAATCAGGTAATCCCAAACCATGTCCTTCTTTTGGAAGTATCAACTTATTCCACTTGACCCTTATCCTCTTTCTCTCCCAGATAGATTCCTTCAACTCTTTATAAATTATTGTTCACAACTTCTCCTCTGGTTGATAAAAATATGCCTTACATATATATAAAACTAAACTCACTAAAACATTTTCATTACTTGTATCTTGCTATCTGTATCCATAAACAAGAACTTCCATTTTCTCAGTTTTTGTATTATCATTTGATTAGTCTCTTCCCACATATCCTTAGCTGCCATAACATAATTTGTTTAAATCCATACTCCTAAATGTATCGTTTTATTGTGCCCCCATGGCCAGTGGGTATTGCTAGACTTATTCCTGTGTGGTACTTACTTCATTAATAGCTATAGCCTTTGTTTTATTTTCATAAAATTTTTATCCTGAGATAAAATTAAAACTGTCTCAAGATGTTCCACAACATTGAAATGCCCTTTTCTGGTTTTAACAGGTATTCACTTTTAATACCTAAATGCTTAATATTAATAATAAATTAATACTAAATATTAAAATGCTGTCTGCAAATAAAGCCAACTTCTTTTTATTACCGTGCCAATTATATCCATGAATGTCTCTAAATGTAAAGCAAATAACGGCAAAAGAGGACCCCCCTGCCTGGTACCTCTGTTCAGGCACAACTTGTCCCAGAGGAACCCTCCCACCTTAATGTTTGCCTCTGATCCCTCACATATCCCCTTAATTAACCATATTATATCAAAGAGTGGACATGCTTCCATTGCCCTACTCATAAAGTCCCAGCTGACTCTGTCAAGTGTTGTCTCTGGATCGGGACCCACCAACAGTAGCAGTATTTTCTTACACTCTACTTCCCTCTGGGTCATCATTGTTCTATTAATGTTGTCAAATGTTTGCCTCCCCTCCACAAAATCATATTGATCCGTATCTATCAATTGTGGCAACACCTTCGCCATTCTTTTGGCTATTATAGATATAAACACTTTATAATCACTATTTAAAATTGAAATAGGCCTATATGAAGCTGGGTCTGATGGATCTTTACCATCTTTAAGTATTGCAGCTACCACAGCTTTCTTCCAGGATGTTGGTGCTTCCCCTTTCTTTTAAAATGCTGTTAATCAAAACCTTCCAGATCTTTATCACTTTCTTCCATCCTGGCTTCTAAACTTCCACAGGAATATCATCTATTCCTGGAGATTTTCTTGCAGATTAATTTTACATCACAGTTTTTTTCATCTCCTCCTAGCTTAACTGTTAATCATTGAGCCTCATCTCCTCTAACCTTGGCAAACAGAAGTCTTCCATAAGTATTTTCATTTGTGTTCTGCTCTTTCTTGATTTCCACATTTCTCTACTTTGTACAGTTTTCATAAAATTTCTGAAATATCTCTAATACCTCTACAAGACCTAACATTTTTCTTGCTATGAGGCTTCCTGGGTGTGGCAACAACCCTCTCCACTTTCTGTGGCATAAGTTGTTGTGTTCTGCAGTTATTAACAGCTGTCTTTCTAAAGTCATGTATATTATCCAGATACTCCTTTTTTCTCTTTAGGTCTCTAATTTTCACCTTTTCTTGTTCTGTGAGATTCCCTTTATTCTGTAGTACTTTAACCTTTGTTAGCCCCGCAATAATTCCTGTTACTTCTTAACCATATATGTTTCTTTTATTTCTGCCCGATTTTTAAACTCCACTTTCATTTTATACCACTCATTAAATATAATTTCTGAGGAAATTTCTGTCTTCCCTAATAACTCTTGAATAATCTTCACTACCTGTTCCTTAAATTCCTCTCTTTTTAACATGTATGTGGGGAAACGGTAGTGTCTTCTTTTTACTTCATTACCCTTCATTTTCATCATAGTTGTTATTGGCGCATGACCTGAAATGGTTATTGGATGTATGTCAAAGCTTTTAATTAAATGCACATGTTCCTTTGAAATATAAATTCTGTCTAGTCTAGTTATTGCACCGTGGAAAACAATATGTAAATTCTCTCCAAGTTCCTACTACTTACTGCTTGTTTTCCATACCAAATATTTTCATAAATTACTTCAAGAATCTAGCCTGTTTTTGTTATGGTTTCCCTTCTAGGTCCCCAGATATATCCTGACTGTTGCAAATTAAGTTCCAATCTCCACCTATAAATAATATTCCTTGCTGAAAGCTGATCATTTCTGCCAAACTTTTCTTAAGCATCATAGTAGCAGTTTTAGGTGGAATATAAATACATGCTAATGTAGCCCTCCTTCATTGCCAGTAGACCCCACAAATATACCATTGTTATTTTTTTTCTTTTCTATCTTTATCCAAGCAGGTTTAGCAATTAGTATAAGGACTTATCCTTTTCTTTGTTTCTGATACTCTGTTGAGTATCCATCCAGAAAGCCTTTTTTTATGAAATTCACATGCTAACTTCTTTCCAAATATGTCTCCTATAGCATTGCTATTTGCACTCTGCAGTTTTTTTAATATAATTCAATATTCTCAGCTTTTTATCTATACCTGTGAAGCCATTCACATTTCAAAATAATGTTTAGTATAGCTATTATAGTAAGAAGTTATTTTCCCAGCTAATTATATGTAACAACTTTTTTGTGTCGGTTTCCAGCTTTTTTGTTACATGCACACACTAATGTTTGGCAGGGTGATCCTTTATACAGTTGGTATTTACATTTGAACCTTTGTCACATTTTACAAGACTTTTTATTTTAATGACACCCCCAAACAAAAAAGAAACACCCCCATAACCTATTAAAACAACCGCAGAATCTAGGTAGATATTTAAATATTGAAGTTTAACTGTCCTGATAGGAAAAATTGTCCCAAATCAACAGCTGCACCCTCGCGCATTAAATAACCTAAAATTATGGTTATCATGTTAAAGTCCATGGTAAAGCCTGTGCTCCTACTTACACTAATTGCTATCTATTCTTGTCTTATCATTATTCCCCTCCCAGATGTGAAAAGCAGCTTATATGCTTTCAGAAAATACTAACTTTTAACTTTAAGAGAAAAGAGTAGTGGCTATCTCTAAATAAAATTAAATTGTATACTTTGTTCCAGTAAACACATCAAAGTATTTGTTTACCAGGAAAGCTGCTATCTCTTATTCACTTCCAATAATTTCAGTCTTTGTTTTTTACTGAGCTGCTTGACCTTGTACCTTTACTTTACATTTCTGTCAGTAAATAATGTGTAGACCTCTTGATTTATTGCCTTCACCTTCAGTCAAGTTTGTTTCCATTGGAAACTTAAGAACAGAATGTACTTCTCAATGTAAACTGAGCATTTATCTGCTAAAGCAGAACTGTTCATAAGAGTGTGGTTTCTTATTAAGAAAAAACACTTGCTTAAAAAACTTGTCATTAGATTAGAAAAGGGCATTAATCCAGATATTTACATATGCAAGAGTAAAAGAAAACATTTCAACTGTACATATATTCATATTATATTCTGTGCAGTTTAACACCCCATCCCCCATCCAAAGGCCAAGATTACAGCCCATTAACTCAAACATGCTTTTGTCCCATCTTTCTATTTTATCATTGTAAAGCCTACGTTTTTTAAAACTAAAGAAAAAGTACTTGTTTACTTTAGCATCTTCATCACACACAATCTCTGAAAATGGTTTATGAAATCCTTTTATACAAATACTGTTAACAACAAAATTGCTTTACTTACAGTTACTTTGTCTTTTTCTTTTATTGTCCTTTCAAGCATCAATGACATGAAGTAGGACACATGCCCGTCAGTCCCCCAAAAGTTTAAGAAAATCAACAAAAATCCAATCTTTTTCAGCCTCTTTTTCTTGTAAAGTCAAATTTGATAAATGTGATTGATGCTTTAAAGCCTCACTTTTATTCACTAATTTCAGTGTTGCTGATCATCTTCTGTTCATCTCCATCTCTCAGCAGCTGACTTTGGGTCAAGTCTAAGGTACTCTTGATTTCTCGACTCAGCTCCTGCAATTTTTTTCTGTGTCTCAAGCATTTTCCTTTGGAAAAATGAAAAGGTTTCATTGGCAAAATCTCTCTTGAGCTTTATTGTCAGAAGAATGAGAAGCAGCATTACCTTCTGTTTGATGGCTCACTTTTCATTGTTAAACTTTTGCAGTTCCTCCTTAACCTGTTCTGCATTGAAAAATGTCCTTGATCCTCCGGAAAAAATATTCTGATAACATTTGGATATGGCAGCTTAATGTCACAACTGCCTCTTGACATTCCCTGACTTCTGGGATAAATCTGATTCTCTTCTGCCTGGTGTACAGTGAATAATCATTTTCCACTAACACTGTACTTTCTCCAGTTTTTAATACTTCTCCCTTCTGCCACAGTTCTGTCAGGGTGAGTTCTACTGGTATGATTGCATATTTATTAATACAGATCTTGGCTGCTTTCTCATGGCCAGGTTTGGAGCATACACTTGATGTGCCCTTCACCTGGTTGATTCCTTGAGACTGTCACCAAGGCCTTGGTTGAGGGAAAGTCAGTACATAAGCTTACCTTGACTTGGCCAAGACCTTTGACACAATCCCCCACTCAGGCATCATCGAAAAGCTAACACAACGTGGCATAAATCCCCATCTCATCAGGTGGTTGACCAACTTGGCCCACTGACAAGACCCTCAAGGTCAAAACAGGCACCTCCACCTCCGATAGTAGACCTGTGACTAGTGGAGTTCCCCAGGGATCTGTCCTGGGACCCCTAGTGTTTGGCATCTACTTCTCAGAGGCCAAGGGTAAAGACAAAATGCATGTGGCTGAGCAAGTTTGCGGACGACTGTAAGTTGGGTGCAGTTATTGACTCTCAAATGGTGTTAACACACTGCAAGAGGGTCTCACAGCAGCTAATGACTGGTGCCAAAGTCATGGCCTTAAGCTAAATGCAAAAAAAATGTATCATACCATTCAGCAGAAACACGGCCCCTACTGATAACCACATCAACGGCAACCCCTTAAACACACAACCTGTGGTGAGAGACCTGGGTACTCAGGTTGGTAACAATCTCACATTCGACCATCATGTAATGGCAGTGGTCAGAAAAGCCTTTTACTTCATTCATGTCATAAGTAAAGGGATTACATCAAGAAAAAAGGAGTTTATTACCTCTCGATACTCCTCTTTCATCAGACCAATAATCGAGTACAATGCCCCGTTTGGTATGTACCTCTCCAAACATCTGTACTAACTGGAAAGGCCACAAAAATATCTCACAAAGAGAATCCATGGCCTCTAACACCTGTCCTATGTGGACAGGTTCAAATCACTGTCATTCTACTCGGTATTGTACAAATTGCTCAGAGGTGATCTGTGTCTCGCCTACAAGGCAATATTGGACCCTGCCCTACTAGATGTATTCCATATCCGTAGGTCTAACTCCTCGCACATTACTTGCTCGAAAGGCCTGAATCTAATATGTAACATCAACAAAACTTGCTGGAGAGACAGGTTTGTCTGCCAGAGGTTGCCCCATCTCTGGAATAGACTTCCCATACACATCAGAGTACCTCGCTGACCCTTTTTAAGTGCAACGTTGATGAGTGGATGGGAAACCACAAATTTCTATCAGGGGTTCCACCTGTGTCCCTCATTGACAGGGGCAACAGGTGCTGACTGAGGTTTCTTTTTGGGGATAAACTCTTGACTAGGCTTGTAAGGACCCCAGGGCCAGTAGCCTAGTAACCTCCTATGATCCTGTGAATAAGTCCTGCTGTGGAATACCAGTTCAGTTGCTTATTTGTGCTTTCATAAAATTTATACAGTCTGTTCCTTCTAGTTTCTCTGGTACAGCAAGAAATTTCAGGTTTTCTTTGTGTGCTTTGCCTTTTAACTACACCATTTTTCGAAAGAGCTCTGCTTGAAAAGTCTCATTCTCACCCAGCCTTTTCTTTAATTTCATCCTCTGATTTTTGCAGTTTTATCGGTTCATCTGAACAGCTAGTTAAAGATTCATCTGTTTTCCACCTTTTGTTGAGTTGATATACCCGATTCAGGGTTTAATTTATTTTAATCATTTCTGAGTACATATGATGTATTTTTTCCTCTAAATTACTGGAAACCATCTCTTGTACCAAAGCAGAAGTTGGAACTGGTTTTTTTTTGCTAAAGAGCAGCAAGATTTTTCCCAGTCAGTGTTTTCTCTTCACTTTTTCTCGTTGATTTTCTTTCAGGTTCTCTAAATTTCTTCTTTGCTGGCATCTAAACAGTATATTTACTAGCCAGTAACTGAATTTTACTCAGGCTAGCAGAATTACTTGCTTATTTCTTTTTTTTTTTTCACACAGGTAAAGCTGAAATCAAGCTGTTGATCAGTGTGTAGCCATTGGGGAGTCCTCTCCACAATCCCTTGAACATTTCCTTTGGATGTTGCATGCAAAAGCAGTCATTGCTCTCATTCGTTTTTATAGTCAGTAAACAATTTAATGTTTAGATGCAGAGTGGCTGTTTCAGTTCTGGTTTTACTTTATTTATTTTACATTTGTTGACCGGGATTGTCTGACTGAGCTGAAGAGCCCTTTTTCAGTGGAGGCCCGGGGAGAAAAGCTCCAACATATTATACAATTTTCATTATAAATTAGCATTAAACAGCAATGTTACATGATTATTACAAGGCATTAAGTAGCAATACAGTGTTATACAGTGTCAATAATCAGGAGTCTAGCATAACTATTTCAAGATGTATAAAAAAAATAGGTCATTAAGATGAGTGTAGTTTTTGGGGTAAGTGGTTAAAAAAGCCCAGTTTTATCATGATGTAGTTGCATGAAGGCAAGACAATTACAATAGAATGTTTCTCTGAGGCAATTTGCTTAATAGATTTTAGAAGACAGTAAAAAGAGTAGTCCAGGAAGATTAGAGAGAGCTAGTGAGAAGAGTGAATTAAGGGCAGAAAGTAGAGTAAGGTATGAGAAGTAGGGGATGTTAATTAGGGAGAGTGCAGTGGCAGGACCAGTGACTTTTAAAGTGCTCTTTGGTGGCTGTCTTAAGTTGTTTAGGATGTGTAAGGGTCCTGATTTCTAGTGGGAGCCTATTCCAGGCAATAGTGGGGTGATAGTGGTACATGCTGCTTCCAAATTTAGACTTGGGTTTGTAGATTTGTAGTAGGTCTTTGTTAGAGCTTCGGAGAGGTCTGGAGGGAAAATAATGGGAGATGAGGGGATAGTGCTGGGCAGTAGGAAGGCTGGTATAGGATAGAATGGATGATCTGGAGCTGAGAGAGAAGAAGCTGTTGGAGTAATTCAAGCCAGTTTAGGTGTTTTAGAGAGAGACAGTGATGGGATTTGTAGGTTTGCTGGGCAGTAAATCTAGCTACTTTGTTGTAGGTAGATTTGAGTTTGGTCAGAAGTGCGGAGTTAAGATTTGTGAGAATTTGAGAATTGTACATAAGACTGGGTAGAGTAGGTAAGAGAGAGAGTAATCTTGGCTTCAGAGGTAAAGAATTTCTTGTTACGGTAAAGGAGCCCTAGTTTTGAATGTGTCTTTTTGATACAGTTATTAACATGCAAGTCAAATTTAAGCTGATCGTCAATGGTTACGCCCAAGAGCTTAGTACTGGATTCTACCTGAATGAGAGTGTTTTTAAGGGACTGTATGGAGAAGGAGAGTTTAATGTTTATGAACTTTTTAGGTAGGAAGAGTAACAGCTTTGTTTTTTTTTTTTGGGTTAAGGATGTGCTGGTTGTTGAAGAGCCATGTTTCAACTAAGTTAAAAAAATGCCTGAGTAGCTGAGAAGAGCTTAGAGGGAGAGTTGGTTGTGGTGGTGACTGTAGTCATCTGCGTATTGCACTAAAGGTGACTGAAGACAGGAGGTGTAGAGCTGATAAAGATATTAAAAAGTGAAGGTCCTAGGATAGACCCTTGAGGTACACCCATTTTGACAGGGAGAGGAGGGGAGAGTGCAGAGTGCCATCTCACTGATTGAGATCTATCAGTGAGGTAGCTGCAGAACCATGCAACAGTATCAGAGGAGAAGTTGGGGTTATGCAGTTTGTGCAGCAGATGAAAGTGTGAGACAGCACCAAAAGCTTTTGAGAGGTCCAAGAATAGGCGAGAAATAAATTTATGGTAATCCATTGCTATAGAGACTGTGTTGAGGAAGGATAATAGAGCTGTAGTGGTGCTTTGTTTGGGCCCGAAGCCATGTTGAGTGGGTGTAAGCAGATTTTCCTGTATTAGATACTCCATAACTTGTTTATGAATATATTTGTATAGTACTTTAGAGAGAGGGGAGAGGATAGTGATAGGTCTAAAGTTGGAGTTATCAAAGGAGTTACCTCCTTTACTGGTAGAGTGTAGCATTGTTTCCAGATGGAAGGGACTTTAGATTCAGAGATAGAATGATTTAAGTAGGATAGATACAGGGAGGGAGAGCAAGAGATCCAGCTGCTAGTAAAAGAAAAGTGGAAGGAATGTTGTCAGCTGATGCTGAGCATGGGTTTAATTTAGAGAGTAGAGTTTTGATGTAGCTGGTAGGTACAGGTTTGAGGGAGAAGGTATTTGAGGAGATAGTATTAGGAGTAGGTTCAGAAAAGTTAGAAATGTTAGTAGTAGAGGAGTTTGGGTTAGGGTTCAGTAGCTTAGATATTGAATCGATAAAGTACAATAGGTATTGAAGATAGTGGAAGTTTCTTCAGATGTCTTGTCTGGGCATGGAATGGGGGAGCTAATATTACCGGGATGTAATATTTGGTTAATAGATTTCCAGAATTTTTTAGGATTAGATTTTAGGGCTGTGGGAGGTTTGTTATAGAAGTCCTTTTTATCTTTGTGGTTTTTTTTTGTCAGATTTCTGAGTTCTTTATATTTTTGTAAGTCTGCAGAGAGCTTAGTTTGTGACCATTTTTTCTATAGTTTGTCTCTAGTTATCATAAGGGTACGAGTGGCTTTTGAAAGCCACGGAGATATGGTGGACTTAATTCGGACTTTGCGAGGGGGAGCAAGTGAGTCTAAGATGCTAAGGAAGGTGGAGTTGAAAGCTAGGACTGCTTCTTCTAGTGGGAGCTGGGTAAGGAATGTTCAGTTTACTTTAGAGAGGAGGGCTTTAAAGGTTTCTGGATGAAAGTTAGAGAGTTTACGACAAGTGATAAATTTAGAAGGTTTTGAGAAGTGGGGAGTAAACCTAAGCACTTTTATAGGGCAGTGATCGTGCAGGGTGTTTGGTAGGGTTTCAGTGTTATGATATTTGGGAGTATCCAGTCAATAAGAGTACTAGATGTGTGAGAGTTGTTTGTACGGGTAGGTTGGGAGATTAGCTGTGTAAAGCCATAACAATTAATATGAGTATTAGAGTTTGGATTACTGAGAGTTAACCAGTTAATGTTGACATCACCAAGGAGGATAGTTTCATTGGGGATGTGTTGAGAAAAGTATGAAAGAATATTTTCGAGCAGAGGAATGTTGTCTCCTGGAGGAATATAGATGGCTGCTACTGTGATAGTGTTGTGGTCATTTATTTTAAGGTTAGCTGTAAGTAGTTCAGCAGGAGAAAAGGATGGGATAGGTTTCATAATACTTGTAATGGTGAGGTGGTTGGAGTAGAGGATAGCAACGCCACCCCCTTTTTTGTTTTGGCGATCTATGCGGAGTATATTATAACCAGGGGGAAGAATGCCTTTATCAGAGGTTTGGGGTTTTAGCCAAGTCTCTGTTAGGGTGATGACTTCAGGGGTGTGGAAGGCTATCCAGGCATGGATTTCACTAACTTTGTTTAGAATACTACGAGCATTCATAGAGTAAAAGGAAATATGTTTGTTTGGAGAGGATGAGTTTATTAAGTTATGCTTGGTACGAACTGTACTAAATGCAGTCTTTGGTTCACTGTTGGTGTGTCAGGCAAAGAGCAGTTAGCATGAATTTTTGAAAGATTTGCAGGTCTTGCAATACAGTAATATGAAACACCAAGAACCAGTGGTTCAGGGAACCTGAGTTTTTTCCTGAACTCATCCAAGGCCAAGTTCGAAAGAAAAATTGCCAAGGACTCCAAAGATAACCACAAAGCGTTCTTTAGCTATGTCAAGAACTTAAGTGGAAACTCTCAGATCTGCTCTGAGTTAGTGCAGAATGGCACAAAATACACTGAACTGACTGATATTGCCAACATTCTGGCAGACAGGTTTAGTGGAGACTTCACCCCCCTCTCACCCCCTAAAGGGCCCGTAACCATACCAGAAGAATGTAGAGCCCCGACAATCACTGACACACAGGTTAAAACAGCCCTATCCAAAGCCAAAAACACAGCTTCACTGGGACCAGACGGTGTCCCAGGCTGTGTGTTACACAAACTCCAAAATGAACTAATCCCTCACCTAAACACACTGTTCAGACTCAGCCTCTGTACAGGCTACGTACCCATAGAGTGGCGCACAGCAACAGTTATCCTGCTCCACAAAGGTGGAGACGCAACGGACCCTGGGAACTATCGCCCTATAAGCCTGACTAGCCTGGTCTGCAAGGCTATGGAGCGCATCATCATGGAACTCATTAGCAGAGACATTGGGAACCTCTAAACATTGGACCCTACCCCGTTTGGCTTTAAGGGCAGAGTATGCCTCCTAAACCTGGTTGACTTTTTTGAGACAGTTACCAAGGCTTTAGATAAGGGAAAGGAGGCCCACACAGCCTACCTAGACCTTGCAAAGGCTTTTGACACCATTCCCCATTCTGGTATTATAGACAAGCTCACCAGCCTGAACATAAACCCCTACATCACGAGATGGGTTGCCAATTGGCTCACTGATAGAACCCACATGGTGAGAGTTGCAGGCTGTAGGTCCGACTCTAAACCGGTTACAAGTGATGTCCCCCAGGGCTCAGTCCTGGGACCCCTCCTGTTCGGTATATACTTCTCAGAGGTACAGGCAGGCACAGGAGGACTATGGCTGACCAAGTTCGCAGACGACTGCAAACTGGGGGCCATAATTGACTCTCTGGCTGATACAGACATCCTCCAGAAGGGTCTCACTGAGACTGATACCTGGTGTCAAAATCATGGCCTCAAGCTAAATGCCAAAAAGTGCATCGTCATCCCCTTTGGAAAAACAAAGTACCAGCGAACTACCACATACATGGTAGTCCCCTAAATACAGAAAATGTAATAAGGGATCTAGGGACCCAAGTAGATAGTAATCTCTCCTTTGATAATCATATTGCCAGGGTGGTTAGAAAATCCTTCTATGTGGCCCACCTAATCACAAAAGGGTTCGCATCTAGAACAAAGGAGGCTATTGTGCCCCTCTACTCATCACTCATCAGACCCATCATAGAGTACAACGCCCCATTTGGGATGTACCTTACAAGACCCCTGCAACAGCTGGAAAGACCACAGAAGTACCTCACCAAGAGGATTACTGGCCTCAAACAGATGCCCTGTGCAGCCCGACTGAAGAAACTCCAGCTTTACTCGGTTGCATACTGCTTACTCAGAGGTGATCTCTGCCTGACATACAAGGCCTTATCCAACCCAGAATTGATGGACATGCTCCACCTAAAAAAAACATCCCCAAGAGCCACATCCTCTAGGGATCTAAACCTCACCACAACGATAAATAGGACTTGCTGGAGGGATAGATTCCTGTCCCAGAGACTCCCCATGCTTTGGAACAGGATTCCAATCTACATTAGGCAGAGCCCCTCTTTAACGCTCTTCAAGAGAAACCTTGACGAGTGGATGGGAAATAGAAAATTTACCCCGGGAATCACTGCAGTGGCTCTGCTGGACAGAGGCACAGGGAACTAATCTAAGGGGGCGGTGAAAGCCAACATATTCTGGCTAGGCTTACAGATGCCCTTGGGCAGATAGCCTAGTACTTACCTATGAATCTATGAACTCTAAGGCCACACAGTTGGTCTATTGTTACATGGCAAAGTCATATTTTCAGGTTGCAGTGCTCCACTCTTAAGCTAGTATCCACAGTATGTGTTTTTAGGCTGTTGTAGCTTTGTAGCAAGATGTAGTATACTGCTGTGTTCAGTAGCAGGGGGTCACTGGTAGGAAAATATATATATTTTTTAATTTTGAGTATACCTGCAGTATAAAATAGTTTAGCTTTCTTGAAAAATTTCCTCTGTGTCATGCCTTTGTCATCCATATTCTCATCCAATAATGCTTCAGCATGAGGGCCGATATGAATTTCACTGTCTTACAAGATGTTTTGTTGCATTTTCTGAACTGGATTAATAGTCACATTGTCTCAAAAACATTTAGCAATAGGTGTGTTTTTCTTTTTTTGTGTCCCATCCCCCTAGGATCATTCCTTGATGGCTCTGTTACAGGTATCCAGTTGGGCCTGTTTGTTCTGAGGGTATAGCAGCATAGCATTCCCAGGCTAGGTAAGAGCCTTAATGCTTGTTCTTTCTTGTCTGGGAATTTCATTTGGCTTTTCTTTCCATTTCTTGGTGAGAGTTGGCTTGTAAAGAGTGGGCCACCTCGCTGATCTGTGAGAGGTGGCCTACTGTCACCCATTTCTGGGAGGACACCCTCCCCCTCAGATACTTTAAGCTCCACAGTTTTTCCTATCCAAGGGAAAGAGTGTCTGTACATGCCAATTTCCCCTTGGCTGCCATTGTGAGGTGCACTGTGACAGCACTGGCCATCAGGCTGTAACTCTTCTAGGTGTGTCATCCTTATAATGAGCCAGAAGTTCCTCCCTCCTGTAGGATGGGTGAGATAACAGTGGTCACCCACTCTCATTCTACCTGTCCAGCCTCTACAGGCTCCTAAGCTACGCTATTATTTGAAATGAGGTGGTCTGTGACTAGTAGTACATGGCTTTAATACCCTAATAGCTTTTGCTGCCTTTCCTTCTGTGTGCCACTGTTCAAGGTGAGCAGTTGACTTTCTGTGCTTTGCATTTGAAAATTGAAGTTTTGCAATGCTTTAAATTCGTACTACAGAACGAGGAAAGTAGGCATAGTTTCATGGCTTTGCAGTTTATGAGCACAGTGTAACAGACCGTGATTCTCAAGACAAGACAAGAAGTATGATTTTAAGGCAGACCACAAGTAAACTTAGTCATCAAAGGGAGCCATATCTGAATATTTGAGGAGCTCAGTATTTACAAACATTGCAAACTCCTCTAGTTTTTAGTGGTACTGTACACTGCTAGAGAATGACTGTAAATGTCACAAATCAATGTCTCCAAAAATAAAACCTGTTGCCTTTGCATGTGATTTTAATGCACAAAATTGGCAAGGTGACACAAGCAGCCCATATTAAAAATATGTGTGTGTGTGTGTGTTTTTTTTTTTTTTGGGGGGGGGGGTGTTGGGGGCTGAGTTCATTTAGCCTGATAAAACAAAATTGCTTTTTCCTGTAGAAGTACACTATTGTCTACTGTGAGTAAGCCACCCTGTTGCTTAACGGAATGTTGTTGAACTTCCTCATAATCTCAGTGATGCAATCAAAAATGGCTTGGCCAGTACCACTGACATAAGAAGGTCTGACCACCTCCATTTTTTCAACATTCCAGTCAAACAAACCAAGTAAAACAACATTTTTGCCAACACTCTGGTCAGATAAACCATATAAAAGAAGCTTTTTTTTTTTTTTTTTAAACAAGAAATATCTTGATTAAATTATCACGTATGACATGGGCAATCTTACATTTATGTGAATGAAAACAAACCATATTTACATATTTTTAGTTGCAAACATTACACCACTTATAATCTATTCAGCTATTATAAGTCAAACATTACATAGCTCATTCTAATTGCCTTCTTTTAAACCTCATTCCTCCTCCAAAATGTTATTCTGTGTGTATCGTTCCCACAGTTCCCATTTTTATTATGTAATTTGCTCCAGCCCTTTTCTAAAGATCTCATGTCCAGCTGTTTTCTCTCTGCTACTATATTCACTGCTTCTAGTACAATTGGTTTAGACTTTGATTTCCATTTTCTAATAATTGCTTTTTGGCAGTCACCATAATTAGGCTGTACAAAGCCTTACTATGTTTAGTAAATTCCGATTCTGTATCATAGGTTCATAGGTAGGTACTATGCTATTGGCCCTAGGGCCTATACAAACCTAGCCAAAAAGGTACCCTGGCTTTTGCCACCCAAGAAAATTATTTTCCTGTGCCCTGTCAAACAGAACCACAGAAGTGATCCCTGGGGTGAATTTCCTATTATCCATCCAATCATCAAGATTTTTCTTGAAAAGTGTTAATGAGGAGCTCTGTTTGACATAGATAAGTAGTCTGTTCCAGAGTATGGGAAGTCTCTGCGACAGGAATCTATCCCTCCAGCATGTTCTGTTTATTGTGGTGACAAGGTTTAGGTCCCCAGAACATGTAGCTCGGAGGGATTGGGATTTCTTTAAGTGGAGCATGTCCAACAGCTCTGAGTTTGACGTAGCTTTGTATGTTAGGCAGAGATCACCTCTGAGTATTTTTAAAATAGTTTTTTTCTCAAAACTTGCATTTTATCTGTCTCTGGCTTAGCACTCAAGTGTGGGGTCATTTACTGCACTGTTATAACTTGTTGATACTTGTGAACCTCTGCTATCTCTGAAAAAAACAAAAAAACAAAAAAATCTTGCTTTTTTCCCACTTTTCTGAGATTTAAAAAAGTTCAGTTACAGGCTTGCTGTTCTGAACTGTTTGTAAGTTTCTTGGAGGCCATTTTTTGCTTGGGCTAAAGGGAAGTCTCTGTTCATCAGTGGCAGTGATAAACATTGAGCAGCCTGCCCGCCCCTGTGGGAGTGGTTACTGACTTGAAACTGTAGATGTAATGGGATCCTATCTCGCCTACATTCATAACAGATGGGTTCGGAGCCGATCCATCGGCTCCGACTCGGCAACTAATACACTAGCACGAAGTCTCTCATTGGCTGGGCTACTCCCTATCCCAGGATGCACTACACCTGCTTCCCCAGATCTCGTTTGCCGCTTTACAAGCTGGACGTGGTCTCGACTTGGCTGGAGCTAAGTGGTTCTTTTTACCTTTATTGGTCTTTGACCTTGGGGTTTTTGTCTATATTAACCAAACAGCTGTTTTAACAGCTATTCCTTACTTTTCATTACTATTTTATATATTTTGTGTGTTTGAGTGTCTTCTGGTACTTTATTCTTTTCAGTTGGGCAAGGCCCGTTTAAGTTAGAGGGCCTTTGCCCTACCTTTGAGTGCTGTTCAGCTTTAATTAATTTTTTTTGGTTAATTGTTTTTCGGGCCAAGCCCGTTTAAATTAGAGGGCTTTGGGCCGTTGAACTTGTTTTGTCTGTGACTGTTTGTTGTGAGGTAAATTTTTTTCCTCAGTACTCGCGCCAGTGTGTCTCGCGCTTTTCAGTTGGCGCAATTTTGTTTATAGTGCTTACTTATTGTGGTAAAGTCAGGTTTTAAAAAAACTTACTTGTTGAAGGGCCTGTATTATGTCTAAGGAGCAAAAGTCAGGCTTTAAAAAATGCACTCGGTGCAGTTATAAAATGTCCATTACAGACAGCCATTCAGTCTGTGTTTATTGTTTGGGGCCGAAACACCTGCAAGAGACTTGTAGCGTCTGTCATGTGTTCTCCTCTGGAGTTCTTCAAGAACGCAAGAACAAGCTAATTTTGAAAGGGCTTATTAAACCTTCTTTTGAGGAAGCCTTGGATCCACCTGTTGCTTCCAAAAAGAAAAGATAGTCGGCTCCGACAAGTCCGTCGGAGCAGTCTACTAAAAAGCCAAAATTGACTTCTTCTTCCTCGGCTCCACTGACTTCGGGGCCGAGGGTCGAAGGGTCTGCCTCGATACCTCCTGCCTCGGCTCCATTGGTTTCGGAGCCGCAGGTTGGAGTATCGAGAGGTGAATCATCTCCATCGGTTCCAATGGCTTCGGAGCCGGTGGAGGTGTGCAGCTCAGACTCTTCCCCCTCGGCTCCGAAGAAAGCTCCGTCGGCGCCGATGGTGGTCCATGCTGTGGTGGAACCGGCGCCGATAGCGTTGGAGCCATTTCGGAGCCGGTCCCCTTCTCTCTCGGAGCCGAGAGGAAAGTCTTCTCGATTGTCTACCTCCTCTAAATCATCGAGACTCTCTGATTCGGACCTGGATAGGGTGATACAGAGGCTATTCCAATCTCCAGTTTTTACTAAATTGGTCTCGGCTCCAGCACAGTTAGCTTCGGAGCCGATCCCCCCTCCAACACATTCGATTCCTCCTCCAACCTCCTCGGAGCCGTTGGAGTCGGTGGTGGTGGAGCAAAGCGGAGCCATACGGTCGGAGCAGAGACCCCTCCGAGGTCTCTCGGTTCCGACTATGCTTCCTACCCTGTCCTCCGGTTCAGGGTTTGGTACTGCGACCTCTTCAGCCGGGCCTGAGGGGAACACTTTGGGATTGGGTGCTTCGGTGCCTAGTCTTCCTCTCGGAGCATCGGCTGCTGGAATTCCCAGAGCCATCGTGGCCTCTAGACCAGTGACCTCCTTGGATTCTGGAGGTCCGGCCTTTGAGGCCATGAGGAGCGCGCTGGCCATGCCTTTGCCGGTTCAGCAAGATTCTACCTCACCGTCCCTAGATTTGGAGACTGGTGCCTCTGTTGTGTTGCAGCTCCCGGCAGCGGGCCCCAGGGCCTGAGGATACCCCATCGGGGTTCCCTTCTTCGGTGGTCCGTCCGAAACTGCTTCGGACGAACCCCCACGGAAGAAATTGTGTAAGAGGAAGCACGTAGACTCCCAAGATGAGTCTGTTACATCGGATACTGACCTCGATGACGCAGAAGGGTCCCACAAATCATCTTCGGATGATATCTCCTTCTCAGATATCTTGGAGATTCTGAGACAGAGAGGTGACTGGCAAGCCAAAACCCCTTCAGCTGAGGAGCCAGTCTTCCTCAAGGCCTTTGGGGCCCAGCCTTCCGCCTCCTGGGTGTCTCCGCCCTTCGATGAACTCCTTGATTTGGTTTCTCGAAGGGCGTGGGAACACCCTGATTCTGTGGAACCGGTGCCTGCGAGGCCCAATAAGTTTTTGTCAGCCCCCAGAAGGAATTTCTCACAAAGGGTGT
Source organism: Protopterus annectens (assembly GCF_019279795.1). Taxonomy (NCBI): domain Eukaryota; kingdom Metazoa; phylum Chordata; order Ceratodontiformes; family Protopteridae; genus Protopterus; species Protopterus annectens. The sequence continues at coordinate 1,990,861,077 of NC_056739.1, forward strand.
GCCTGTAGATGCTTTGGTGGTGGCTTCTGCCACACAGCAGGACGTGGCAGAGGCTTCAACATCTGTTCATCCTCCTAATAAGGATTCCAGGAGCATGGATAGGTACGGGAAGCGTATCCTGTCTTCAGCGGCCTTTACCTTACGGTCGCTGAACTACTTATGTCATTTTACGAGGCTCCAAAGGGATCTCCTCAAAGAGCTAAATGACTCCTTGTTGGTAATCTACCTGAGGCGCTGGCCCGACTGTTGGCGCCCAGATGACTACCCTCTTTTCTATTGTTAACTCGTCCATGAGGCTCATTTCCTATGCGGCGAAGGGCGAGTAGAGCAGGAACAGGCGTTGCCCTCAGGAGACACGCCTGGTTACGCTTGTGTTAGTTTATGGAGGCCTTCAAGTCTTCCTTCACGACGCCTTTGATGGGTCATCTTTGTTTGGACCCAAGGTGAAGGACACACTAACTCGGTGCGAGCAGGAGGGCAAGACTTTGACTGCCGTTGGGGCCCGATTTTCCGCTCCTTCTAGGCCTTACCCCAAGGCTCAGAGAGGAGGGAAAATGTGGTTTAGAAAATCTCAGAAGTCTTTCCCTACTCCACCCAGTGATTCCCCCTCCAGAGGCAGGGGAGGGGGAAATTCTGGAAGACACCGCCCCAGAGGTGGCAGAGGCCCCCGTAACTCTGGAGACCGCGATTCCTTTCGTGGTTCTTCATACAACCAGCGTCCCTGAGTTGTTGCCCGACTGTGCATCTCTGGAGCCAGTCGGGGGTCGATTTGCGGCGCACCCACAAGCTTGGGAATCCATAACAAGCGATCAGTGGGTGCTTCGCATTATTACCGGAGGATACATCATCCCCTTCAACAAACCCCCCACTTCTTTAAGGGAAATCCCGGACGTACCACCCAGTCAGCGGGATCAGGCAGCATTAGAGGTTTCAAAGCTGCTAGAAAAAGGAGCCATCCAGCCTGTCCCCATCGACCAGATCAGATTAGGAACTTACTCAAGATTATTTTTGGTACCAAAAAAGACAGGGGACATCAGGCCCATTTTGGACCTCAGTTCATTGAATCGTTTTGTAAAAAAGTCCAAATTCCAAATGGTCACTCTTCAATCTATTCTTCCTTTGCTGGAAAAAGATGCATGGATGTGCTCCATAGATCTCCAGGACGCTTACTATCACATTCCGATAGCTCAAGAGTCCAGGAGACACTTATGCTTCCGCCTCGGAGTCAATTCTTTCCAATTCCGAGCACTGCCCTTTGGTCTCACCACAGCCCCCAGGGTGTTCACCAAGTGTCTGGCAGTGGTAACTGCTCACCTGAGAAGTCTGGGATTCCAAGTGTTTCCATATCTAGACGACTGGCTCCTTACTGCCACCTCCGAGCATCTACTATTCCAGGCGCCAGCCACGTTCACCTTGGGCCGTTTCTTAGGGATTACGTTCAATTTGCAAAAATCTGTACTACAGCCATCTCAGCGTATTATTTTTATAGGCGCAGACTTAGACACAAAAAGAATGCGCGCCTTTTTACCGGCAGCAAGAATTCAGGTCCTACAAGATCAAGTCAAATCCTGTCTTCCCCTACTAAGAGCCCCGGCCCATCAGATTCTACAACTGTTGGGTTCGATGGCGTCAACCATACTTTTAGTTCCCTTGGCCAGACTTCACATGCGAATTTTACAATGGCTACTGTCGGTTCAATGGTCTTATCAGGAACTTCCCTTGAACCATTTAATCATGATCACGGAAAGTTGCCATCGAGATCTGCGTTGGTGGCTTTTCCAATCCAATCTCGACCAGGGGCGACCCTTTATACCTCAACGTCCCGTTGCCACTGTGACTACGGACGCCTCCCAGGTAGGGTGGGGGGGGTCATTACCTGGACAGGTCGGTCCAAGGCACATGGCAGATCCAGGAAACGCATTTGCATATCAATGTCCTGGAGATGAGAGCGGTACTATTGGTACTCCAAGCTCTCCATCACGCTCTCCCACAAGGCCTGATTGCTATCCTATCCGACAACATGTCGGTGGTGTGGTACATAAACAAGCAAGGTGGAACCAGGTCTTACCCACTGTGCAGAGAAGCCATGAGACTTTGGCACTGGGCGATAGCTACCAACCGCTTTCTAATGGCAACGCACATACCGGGGAAATCCAATGTGATTGCGGACAGATTAAGCAGGACCATTCTTTTACCCCACGAGTGGTCCCTCAACCAGGGAGTAACTGCGAAAATCTTCGACAGATGGGGTCTCCTTGCTGCGACCTGTTTGCCAGCCCTCACAATGCGAAATGCAGAGAGTTCTTCACGCTGTTCCCTTCTCAGGGACAGATTCCCAGGGACGCTTTGACCCACATTTGGCCCCCCGGTCTTCTCACGCCTTCCCCGTATCCCCTCCTACCGAGGGTGATACAGAAGGCCATTTACCTGGAGAGCGAGATGATTTTGATTGCCCCGCACTGGCCTCGTCAAGTTTGGTTCCCTTTCCTACAGAGGCATGCGATAGAAGGTCCATGGTTTTGGATCCGTGCCAGACCTGCTGACTCATCAGTCAGGACGGCTTCACCCGCTCTCAGGTCCTTGAAGTTGGCAGCATGGTTACTCCACTTCCATCCTTAGTCCGAGACAATGCTCTTTCTCCGGACGTGGTCCACATATTGTCTTCTTCTCATAAACCTTCCACTATCAAACTTTATTCTAGCAAATGGAAAAGGTTTGCCTTCTGGGCTCAGGAACGGGGTATAGACCCTCTCACTGCACCAGTATCGGAGGTTCTGAATTTTCTGGCCTCCCTTTTTCAGTTGGGCTCTTCAGTTTCTACCATTAAGGTTCAGCTAGCAGCGATCTCTAATTTTCATGCCTCATTTGAACCTTCATTGATGTCTCACAAACTTTGTAAGGCTTTTCTTAAAGGTGTGTGGCTCCTTAGGCCTCCATTATCTTAACCTGTCCCCCCTTGGGACTTGAATATGGTTCTTGCTGCCCTAACTGCCCGTCCTTTCGAACCAGCTGCTACCTGTGATTTAAAATTTCTGTCTTGGAAAACGGCCTTTTTAGTGGCCATAACTTCTGCCAGGCGAGTTTCAGAACTTCAAGCTCTTTGTTCTGATCCTCCCTATTTGATTTTTCACAAGCATAGAGTTTCATTGAAATTAAACCCTTCCTTTATACCAAAGGTGGCCTCCTCTTTCTGTATTCAACAAACTATAGAACTCCCTGTGTTTTTCCCAGAATTCTCTAATAACGCAGAATATACCTTGCATCAATTGGACGTACATAGACAACTGCGTTTTTACTTGAATAGAACCGCTCACACGCGGAAATCAAATCAGTTGTTTGTTGAACAAATTGGGTCAACCAGTAACAAAAACCTCCATAGCTAAATGGATTAAAGATTGTATCATTTTTATTTATTCACAGGCTAACAAAGAGCTTCCCTTTCCAGTCAAGGCTCATTCTACCAGGGCAATGGCTACTTCTGTAGCTTTTCACTCCAAATTATCAATAGATGATATTTGTGCTGCGGCAACCTGGAATTCTCTGCACGCTTTCATTTCTCATTACAAATTGGATGTGGTTTCTCGAGGCAGGGCTTCCTTTGGTTCCACAGTTCTCAGGAGTGTTTTCCAATGAGCCACCCGGGATTTAGGTGCTAGGGACGCTGTCCCATCTGTTATGAATGTAGGCGAGATAGGATCCCATTACATCTTTTAGTTATGTACTTACCATAACTTCGGATGTATGGGATCCATCTCGCTTACATTTATAAGTAACCACTCTCCTTCCCCCTTCCATTCGGATTTAGAGGAGCTGTAGTCCCTTTTTGGTGATCTTTCTTGAAGAACTTTAGTTGGTTATAGTGACTACTAGTTTTTCGGTGTTTGCATGGATGTATGAAAGCGAACAAACAAGATCTGGGGAAGCAGGTGTAGTGCATCCTGGGATAGGGAGTAGCCCAGCCAATGAGAGACTTTGTGCTAGTGTATTAGTTGCCGAGTCGGAGCCGATGAATCGGCTCCGAACCCATCTGTTATGAATGTAGGCGAGATGGATCCCATACATCCGAAGTTATGGTAAGTACATAACTAAAAGTTTTATTGGCCATTTTGGGTCAATTCCAAACTCCTTGATCTTCCTCTCTTAAATCCCTCTTTTGCGTGTTTTTGTGCATAGCGCAACAACGGGCAGCGCCGCCTAATTGGGTTTAAACTATTCCTGGCTCCACAAAGTCTGCTCTTCACTTTTTCCCTTAGAACTGATCTGTCTCTCAATTTAAACACCATATTCTCATTCTAAGGCCCTTCACTGGTCCAAATAAGTAATCTTACAAGTTAGCACTATTAAACCATAAGCGCTACTTACTCTTATTCTCTCTATGATTACCTTGTCCCCTATTGGTCTGACTTAATTTAGTTTCCCTATATTACTCTAGCATGTCCAAAGGTCAGTCAATGGTTTCCTCTCCAGTCCAGCTGGTGAATCTGGGAATTTTGAGGCAATGTTACAACTGTCTCATGTACACGGACAACCCTCTCCTCCTCTAAACAGGTTCAAATATATGTGAGAGATGCAACCATATAGCCAAACTGGAGGCTGAGCTCTCTCATCTCAAAACTGGTGAAACCAGTCAGGAGGAGAAGGTAACCTCACACAACACAATTCCAGTATCACATAGTCCCACCACATCAGCGAACCAAACACATAAATACACAAAAACATACTCGGAGGCTCTAAATAAAAATCTACCTAAGCAACAGAGACCTCCAAAGCAGACATCCAAGCAAATGCTACCCCAAAACAAAACACGCAAAACACATAGCCCACAAAGTCAGTGTGCCAAGCAGCCACAGCCCTTAAGGCTGAATAACACACCTGATACTCTTGTAATAGGTGACTCTATTTTCAGACACACTGACGTCCCGCTCACCAGGCTGAATAAAGAGAAGGTCACAGTGAGCTGCCTGTCGGGCGCTAGGATCCGCCACATAACGCAAGCACTCAGGTCACTCCAAAGCAAATACAAATATGACTCAGTCATTGTACATGCTGGTGTGAATGACCTGAGACGTACCTTCCTGGACTACATGAAAAGAGACATAGAGGAGCTCTCTAATCATGTAGCCCAGGCCGATATGACCCTGACCTTAAGCAGCATCTTACCCTCACCCAGAATGATGCCACAGTACAAAGACAAAATGATCGATTTTAACAATTGGCTAAAATTTTGGTGTCATTCTAAGGGGAGCCAGTGTCTGTCAGCCTGGGATGACATGCTCGACAAGCCACGTTGCTTCGCTAGGGACGGCTTGCACCTGTCACCACTGGGCTTTCGGATATTGGCAAAGGCTCTTGCCACCCCCATAGTGCCTTTTTTAGGCAAGGCTCAAAAGTCAAACCCACCTCCATAGACAGCACAAGAAACAAGAAACTAAGGGTAATGCTGCTAAACGCCAGAAGTCTTAACCTCAAGATGCATGCACTCGAAGCTCTCCTCAGTATGGAGAACATCGATATCTGTGCAGTGACAGAAACCTGGTTCAAGGCTCCAGAGAGCACCCCAGCACTACCAGGTTATACCTCATATCATGCTTTTCAGCCCCAAAACCTGGACCGAACCACAAAAGGAGGGGAGTTTCCATATTTATCAAGGATATCCACACCTCCAGGTTAGTGGCATTGCACGTATCGGAGACCATCCATGTGCAACTAACAGTGGGCAAGACTGCTTTTCAGTTTATAGCATCCTACAGACCACCCTTTCAAAGTCAGGAATCCCACTCGGCTTTCCTGAAAACATTGGAGAACATGAAGATCTCTCCGAACACCATTATATTGGGTGACTTCAACTACCCAAACATAGACTGGGAGCACTACTCAAGCCCCAGCACCTTAGCCCAAAGGTTCCTGGAAATTATAAACTCAAATGCTATGGAACAACTAGTCACCACTCCCACAAGAGGGGATAACACACTAGACCTGATCATTACCAACATGGGGACTCTATGCTCCACACCTGAAGTATATCCCTCATTGGTAAGATCAGACCATAAATTAATTTCACTGGATGTCCACATCCCGACCCCACCCCCAGCCCAGAAAACCACAGTGAAAAACTTCTCAAAAGCGAACTTCTCACTTCTCAAAACCGAAGTGGATTCCTTCAAGGCCCCAGGGCCAGTGGAAACTATGGCCCAAACTGCCGAATCCTATATAAACGCATTCTACGGACATCTCCAGGAATGCATGGATCATGCTATCCCAAACAAAACCAAAACCCAAACATCCAAAGGCAGGCGTCCAGTCTGGTGGACCCCATCCATAAATAAACTGTACAACAGAAGGAGGAAGATACTACATGATAGAGCAAAATCCCTAATAGGGAAGGCATCTCTGATCAGTACTAGCAAAAAATTACAATCCCTCATAAAATCCTCCAAGGCCAGCTTCGAGAGAAAAATTGCTCAGGACACTAAAGACAATCATAAGGCTTTTTTCAGTTATGTTAGGAATCTGGTATGCAACTCCCAGACTTGTTCTGAGTTGATTCTAAATGACAAAAAATACACTGAACCCACAGACATCGCCAATATCCTGGCAGACAGGTTCAGTGCAAACTTCTCCACCCCTCCCCCCCCAAAAAAGAGCAAGTATCTATCCCGGCAGAGGGCTGCCTCCCAAACATCTCTGATGCTCAGGTGAAGGCTGCCCTCTCCAAAGCAAAAAACACTGCTTCCATGGGACCAAATGGCTTCCCGGGTTGCGTCCTACATGAACTCCAAGAAGAACTAATCCCTCAAATAAAACAGCTGTACAATCTCAGCCTCACTACAGGATATGTGCCCACAGAATGGCGTACAGCAACAGTGGTCCCACTCTACAAAGGTGGAGCCTCTACGGACCTTGGAAACTATTGCCCCATAAGCCTGACTAGCTTAGTCTGCAAGGCTATGGAGAGGATCATCATGGAGCTTATAAACAAAGACATTGGGGACCTACAGACACTAGATCCTACCCAGTTCGGCTTCGTCAAGGGCAGATCCTGCCTTTTGAACCTGGTTGACTTCTTCGAAACAGTCACCAAAGCCATAGATGAAGGGAAGGTAGTCCACACAGCCTATCTGAACCTAGCAAAGGCATTTGACACAATACCCCACTCGGGCATCATAGATAAGCTATCCAGCTTAAATATAAACCCCTATGTCACAAGATGGGTCGCAAACTGGCTCAAAGACAGAACCCACAGAGTGAGAGTTGCTGGAGCCATGTCAGACTCGAAATCGGTCACAAGTGGCGTCCCACAAGGTTCTGTCCTGGGACCGCTCTTGTTCGGTATATACTTTTCCGAGGTACAGGCCAACGTGGGAGGACTATGGCTGACCAAGTTCGCAGACGAATGCAAACTAGGCGCCATAATCAACTCTCCAGCTGACACAAACATCCTTCAAAAAGGTCTCACAGAGACGGATAACTGGTGCCAGAGCCATGGTCTAAAGCTAAATGCCAAAAAGTGTATAGTCATACCCTTTGGCAAAAACAATGTGCCCACAAATTACCACATATGCGGTAACCCATTAGGTACAGAGAAAGAAATTAGGGATCTGAGGACCCAAGTTGATAGCAATCTCTCCTTTGACAACCACATTGCCAAAACCTTTTACATAGCCCACCTCATCATGAAAGGATTCACCTCTAGATCAAGAGAGGTAATCGTGCCCCTTTATTCATCCCTCATCAAGCCCATCATAGAATACAATGCCCCTTTTGGGATGCACCTTACCCGACACCTGCAGCAATTAGAAAGACCCCAAAAGTACCTCACCAAGAGGATCAAGGGACTCGAGCAGTTGCCATATGCTGCTCTGTTAAAAAAACTCCAGCTCTACTCAGTTGCATACCGCCTACTTCAAGGCGATCTATGCCTGACATATAAAGCTATGTCCAATCCAGAATTAATGGACATGCTCCACCTCAGTAAATCTAAATCCCTTAGAGCCACACACTCGAGGGACTTGAACCTCAGCACTGAAATAAATAGAACTTGCTGGAGGGACAGATTCATAACCCAGAGGCTCCCTTCGCTCTGGAATAGAATTCCAATTCATGTTAGGCAGAGCACCTCACTGAATCTCTTCAAGAAGAATCTTGATGAGTGGATGGGGGATCGTAGGTTTGTCCCGGGGATTACTTCCGTGTCACTATTAGACAGAGGCACAGCAAACTAAACCTTAAAAAGGGCACAGTATACTCAAATCAAGGGGTGGCGTAAGCAAAACAAAATCGGGCTAGGCTTATAATTGCCCCAGGGCAGATAGCCTAGTATGAACCTATGAACCTATGAGTAGACTATATGCAACGGAGTAAAGCTGGAGTTTTTTGAGACGGTCTGCGTAATGCATCTGTTTGAGGCCAGTAATCCTCTTTGTGAGGTATTTTTGTGGCCTTTCCAGTTGTTGTAGATATCTTGTGAGGTACATACCAAAAGGGGCGTTGTGCTCTATAATGGGTCTAATGAGTGATGAGTAGAGGGGAACAATGACCTCTTTTTTTCTGCATAAGAAACCTTTTGTGATGAGGTGTGCCACGTAGAAGGATTTCCTAACCACTGTGACAATGTGATTTTCAAAGTCGAGACTACTGTCCACCTGTGTCCCAAGGTCTCTTAACACACTTTCGGTGTTAAGTAGACTACCGCCTATGTGGTAGTTCATGGGTACAGTGTTTTACCAAAGGGGATGACGATGCACTTTTTGGCTTGAGCTTGAGACCATGTCTTTGACACCTGGCATCTGTCTCAGTGAGGCCCTTTTGTAGGATGTCCACATCATTAGGAGTTTCGATTATGGCTCCTAGTTTGCAGTCATCTGCAAGTTTAGTTAGCCAAAGACCTTCTGTGTTAGCCTGTACTTCAGAGAAGTAGACACCAAACAGGAGAGGACCCAGGACTGAACCCTGTGGTACTCCACTTGCCACCGGTCTGAAGTCTGATTTGGAGTCTGCTACTTTCACGGTGTGGGTTCTGTCAGTAAGCCAGTTGGCAACCCATCTTGTGACATAGGGATTTATACCTAGTTTAGTGAGTTTATCTATAATTTCAGAGTGGGGGATGGTGTCGAATGCCTTGGCGAGATCTAGATAGGCTGTGTGAACCACTTTACCCTCATCTATGGCTTTGGTGACTACTTCAAAGAAGTCTATCAGGTTTAGGAGACATGATCTGCCTTTTACAAACCCAAACTGTGTGGGGTCCAGAGTTTGGAGATCTCCAATGTCTTTGTTTATGAGTTCCATGATGATACGTTCCATGGCCTTGCAGACAAGGCTCATCAGGCTAATGGGGCGGTAGTTCCCGGGGTCTGTTGTGGCCCCCCCCCCTTTGTGGAGTGGGATAACTGTCGCGGTGCGCCATTCAATGGGCACAAAGCCTGAGGTGAGGCTATGATTGAATATGGTACTTAGGTGAGGTGCCATTTCATTCTGTAGTTCATGTAGAAGGCAACCTGGGATGTTGTCCAGTCCCATGGATGCTGTGTTCTTGGCTTTGGAAAGTGAGGTTTTTACCTGTGAAGCCGTGATTACAGGAACTTTCCATTCTTCCGGTATAAAGATGGACTCTTTAGGGGGTGAAAGGGGGATAAAGTTAGCTCTGAACCTATCTGCCAGGATGTTGGCAATATCAGTTGGTTCTGTATATTTAGTGTCATTGTGCTGATTCTGGCACCTGACAGGCAGCTGACAGTAACTTTTTCCTTGTTTAGCTTGGTGAGTGGAACATCAGTGTGCCTGACTATAGAGTCACCTATGACTAGAGTTTTGGGTACATTATGCCTTATGGGCTGTAGTTGAATGGCACACTGAGTATGTGGGCTATGTGTAATTTGGGTTGTGTTGGGGGGTGGAGGTTGCTTGCATTTCTGCTTTGGAGGTCTCTGTTGTTTGGGCAGATTTGTACTGAGCCTCCGCGAATGTAGGTGTGTGTTTTGTGCTTCTGTGTATGTGTTTTGGTGGTGTAGGTTTTGAGGGACTATGTGATGAGTGTGGTGTGTTGCAAATGTTTGCCTTCTCCTCTTGACTGTCTAGGCCAGTCTTTGGTGAAGAGAGCTTTGCTTCCAGTTTGGCTATATAAGTGCATCTCTCACAGGTCATAGTGTTGGGTGGTAGGAGAGGGTTGTCTGTGTACATGAGGCAACTGCTGCATTGTCCCAAGATGCCCAGATTCATCAGGTAGACAGGAGAAAACACCAGGAACTGACCTTTAGACATGCCTGAATAGGTGTTTATTTATTAAGTACTAAAAACTGTTTTCCTCTAGACAAGTGAGGAAAGTTGAGTGCTGTAGTAATTTGTAACTTTTTAGTGCTTACGAGTTCTGAACAAGTGCTGAGATCAAAGAAACAGATGAGTGCTAAAACTAAAAAGCTGGCTAGTTGCAAGGGAAATTTTGAAGAACAGACTTTATGGCGCCAGGAATAGTTTAACCCCAGTTAAGTGTGTGTGTGTGGGGGGGGGGGCTTAGGAGCTCACAGACAGTCCTGGACACAGCAAATCCGTATCTGACCTGCCACAGGAAAGGGGGGAAGCAATCTTAGAATTTTTTTTCCAGTAAAGTGGAAATGGAGAAAGCTGGAACAGAAGTTAATTCAACATTAAGAATCTGAGTGGGTTGGCCTTCACAAATGTTCTCTATTAGATTGAGTGAAGTAATGACACTAGACTGGGAGGAGTGTCACAGATCAAATATACAGTATGGGCGGGCAACTGCAAAGTTACCAAGTATAAGAACACACAACACTAGGGAGGGTAGGTGAGAAGAATTACAGTTCCTAGCTGTAGCCACTAAATGAAAGTTTTAAACAGATCAAGGAGCAGGCTCAAGAATGCTTTTAACTGTAAACGGACAAAAATGCACAGAAAAGCTCGGCTAGAGCACTCACTAGCAGAAAATACAACTCTCAGTATGAAAAAGCAGTTTACAGTTAAGTAATGTTAAAACAGTATAAAACAGTCCATAAATGCAGTGAAACAATAAAAAAAGCTTTATAACAGTGCAAAAATGTAGTAGATCAACTGTATAGCACAATTATAAGTGTTTCAGAAGTGCAGTTCAGTAAAATAAGTGTAAGAAATAACTTTCCACTTATGCAATGCAATCCAGAGCCTGACAATACAAGCAGAACCTTTATAAGACACAGGGTTTGTATAGCAGTAAGAATGGAAGAGTTGGAAGATCAGATTACAGAAGGTCAGGAGGCCTTGTTACTCTCAATAATAATGAAGACAATCAGCAGAAAATGGCTGCCAGAAACACAAACAAAACTACCAGCCTAGACAACAGGCCTCTATCAAGATTATGCCACCTGAGCAGAACACAGAAACCTCACTTTAAAAGCATAGAAAGAACACCCACAAAGAGAAAATACAAGTCTCAGTATGAAAAAGCAGTTTACAATTTAGTAATTTAAATAAAAAATGCAATTATATTAATGCATACTATTACAATTCCTAGCTGTAGCCACTAAATGAAAGTTTTAAACAGATCATACACACCAGGTAAAAAGGTTTACAGAAATATGTGAATAATGAATTAAGTAAGAATTAAGCTGATGTTCAACATTTTGATCACTGCTCAAGTAGCCTTGGATATGTGGGTCATATCTTGCACATGATATAACAGCTGGTCAGCTTTCAAAGCTTTAAGGGGGCACCTTCCATGCACCCAAACCATTAATCAGCTCAAGCTGAGCTGAAGAAAAGGAGTGACCTAGGCACCAAGCCTTTCAAAGCTTTCTTGCCACTGAAGAACAGTCCTCTTGCGGGCTTTTAAGGATTGACAGTCGGCTAATGCTTTCCACTACTGGGCAGATAAGTTCCCTGTAGGAAAAAACTTCCACTTGTTATTTCTTTGACCGAAACTTCATTTTATCTGTTATATTAAATATTTGACACTAGGAAAAATGTTTTTATAGACTGTCATGTGACTTTTAGTAACTTTCAAACATGAGAGTGATTTTTTTTACTTTGTGGAAAAAAAGTTGTTAAAATTAATTTAAAACTAGTTTTTCCTTGGTTAAAATTGTGATCTTGTTCATTATTCCGATCCAACATGTGGTTCTTCTAGCTGCTTGTCAGATCCAGCCTAGAAGAATTAGTGCTTCAGCCTTGAGCCCCTTTAAGAAATCTTCCTTCCAGTAATGCAACTGTCCACCCTAGTTACCTCCCATCTCATTTGCTGCCTTCGTAGCCAGCACAGTAGAAAAACAAGCCAGCTGAAAAATCTCAGACAGACCTTCCAAACATGAAGAGTCTGATATGAAGAAAAGACCAAGTGAGTCATCGGTTCTGACCCTGTCTTCAAATACCTAGAGTCAAGGAAAAAAGGGCTGAAACACCAACCTACACTCCTCCTTCAGATCCAGAACTAATAAACTCCATTACGATTCATGATTCTCTTATGAAATTAGCTTCAGACATATTGGACTATCTACCTTCAAGACTTTCCTCAGTTCTCTCAGTGCAGTCCTTCAGGTCATAGAGAAGTATATCTAAGACTGATTTGGATCTCCTGATGTAGAAATTCCTTAAGACCCAGTTTGAGATGTAGGTCTTTCCATCCCTTTTGATTCCAAAGGTGGTTGGATCCTTGGACGTTGCTTCTGTCCTGGCTCCCTCTCTGATCCACATTTCTGATCCAGTTGTATCAGAACTGTTGTTCCTAGCAGATCCTGTGGCCCAAAGACCAAAGTTCCCTGTGTTTTTTTGTTCCAGGGATTGTTGCTTTGACTCTGACTCTGGCTTCATCAGATCCATTTGAGTCTCTGACCTGAGGACTAGGGGTGACTTCATCTACCTTCGTGAGACCTTTACCTTTGGTGCTGCTGGTGGTGTCACAGATGTCTGCCCTCAAATCTTTGGTGCTAATTCCCTTATTGGGGCCTACAGCCTTCTCCATTTCAGGGATTCTCCCTGCAGCAGCATCTCTTTCTTAAATGGGAGAATTGGATCTGTCAGTGGGAACTATCTCCTCGGATCCTCTGGAGGTAGTTGCAGCTGTCCATGTGTTAGGAAGGATATTTTCTTCACCTAAGATACATGGACTGCACCAGTCATGGTTCCACCCCATGGCTCTCATTCAGTCCCTTCTTATTTTGCTCAGACATCCATGGGTCAGAGTTGCTCCACTGACCTCAAACCTACTGCCCAAATGTAGAGAGAGTCCTCTGATGAGTCAGAAAAGTTATCCCCTGGACCTCTATTGCCCAGTTTTAGCTCAGACAGATTCTCCTGTGAAATCCTCACTTAAAGGAACCTTCTTGCTTTGAGATCTAATCTGGATCTGATCATTTACACATGGGAAAGTCTCACCTGGACTTGCACAGTCTGAAACTAACTGCTTGGTTTCTCCAGTTCAGTTTATGGCTAGGGATGATTATCTCTGTAAAGAGGTAGTCGAAATTCTAAGAGTCTGTCAAAAATCCTCTTATGTGCAAGATGTGTGATAGTGAATGGAAAAGATTTATATCCTGTTCTTGCCCACAAAATATTGACCCTTTCTTAGCACATGAAGCAGATCCTGGCCTTTTTTCACATCTCTAAAAGATATTTGCTAAAAATTTGGTTACTCCCTCGGAATTGAATTTTGTTCTGGAGGCTCTTACCAAGCCTCAAGTTGAGCCTGCTGCCTCAGCAGACCCGAAGTATTCATCCTGGAAGAGTCTTATTCTAGTAGCCATCACTTCTGCAAGAAGAATTTCAAGGCTCCATGCTCTATCCTCTTGTCTCCCTTATCTAATTTTTCATAAAGATGGGTAACTCTAAGGATTAATCCTTCCCCAAGGTTGCTTCCAAGATGGCAAATATTTCATAACCCATTTATTTACTAGTCTTCTTTTTAATTGCAGAAACAGAGTACTTAATCCATACCTTAGATATACACAGACCGATGCATTTTTGCATTCACAGAACAGACCTCCTTGGAAACTATGAACAGCTTTTTATTTCCTTTGCTGAAAACAAATTGTGAAGATGTCCAAGGTATCGCTGTCAAGATGGTTATCCGAGATTCATCTATACTTCTCACAGCAGACCTTTCTTTTAAACCAAGAACTTGCACTGCTAGACCCATGGCAGCCTCTACAGCCTTTTTCAGGACCTACTCTCTGGTTGTTATTTGTGAGACTGATATGTGGTCTTCAATTCATGCTTTTTATTAAGCACTACAAGATGGATTGTACCTCAAGGGCTAGAGCATCCTTCAGTGGTACCACCCTAAAGGGTCCTCAGTCATGATATCACCTGGGATCTCCATAGCTTAGGATTCTAACCCACCTGTTGGATTGGATGGATTGAGTGAAAAGTATACGAAAGTGTATGTACGTGATCTTTTCATTCCAGTTTGTCTGATACGAAAACTCTAGCACCTTTCTCCCTACATTTTGAAAGGCCTGAGGGATCAGCTGATTTAAATTCTTTGGGGTCCAAGGCAGAGTATCAAACTAGATCTGCTGTGATTGGAAGGACATGTGCATTTTGAGAGGGAAGATTTCTTGAAGGTGCTCAAGGTTGGAGTACTAATTTTGCATGGCTGAATCTGACAAGTTGCTCAAGGACCCACTTCCTGTATTGGCAGACTGGAATGAAAGTATCTAGTGTTAGGTAAGTACATAACTTTCATTTATTCTATTTTTGGGAGAATGGGGCAAATATGTTAAACTGTTTTTCTCTGTTATTTTTCTGGGAAAAAAATGACTTTTTTAATTCTTACCTGTTTTACTGACAATTGCTGCCAGGCTGCTCTGGGAATATGATATTTCTTTGCAACTTCACCTTTGAACATCCTACCAGTCTATCAGTTCTTCCTTCTGTCTGCCACAAAAAGAAGAAATTTAATAAGCAACCATTGCTCACCACAACAGGCTGCTAAAGTGCCTCAGCCACATATGGGTGACTGATAAGGCCATTTCTGACTCCTCAGAATATTCATCTTTTTCTTTGGCTTCTTCTGGTATAGCCCTTACAGCAACAATGGCCTGGAGGTGTGATGACCACCCCTGCTATCAATATGTGATGGCCATCAATGTGTGTCATCCCCATGCTGGGCCAGTAATCAAGGAGCCTGAATCCTCAGCACTGACACTAGAGAAGGACATTCACTTGGAATACAAATGAATACACTCAGTATTTCCAGCTGCAGACCTCTCTGCATTACGTATGATTTCCCTTAAGGGCACACAGAGAACACACTCAGCCTGGGGTCTGGATATCTGTCTCCCAACAGATCCTCAGTAAGACTCCCCAGTGGTGCAGCTGTAGGATTAGGTCCTCAGCCGAGTGTCCAAGCCAAGTCCTCCAGCACCCTCTCTGTAAACCCAGTGCTTCATTGTCCCTGCCCTAAGTATCTCACACACACACACACACACACACACACACTCTCTCTCTCTCTCTCTGAGTGATTTGAGTTTGCACACACACACACACACACACACACACACACCTGGGGAAAGTGTGGCACATAAGTACCTGCTGTGCCACTTCTGCCCAGAGTGTAAGGTAGTTATCACTGCCACCAGATACTTCACAATCAGCTACTCCAAGGCCCTTAAAGGGTGTCCAGTTACACTGTTTAGTATTAATACTAACACAAATGGTAGTAGTTCACCAAGACGGCTAGGCCTTCTGGAGTGGCCCACACAGTGTCACCAGATAAATATAAGTGCACTCAAAGGTTTCTACAAAGATCAGCCACAATAAAAGTTTTAAATATATTTAATAATAAAAGTACACAAAAATACTAGCTATATATTCACAGTAAACCACAGAGTTCAGATCATGGGAAATATTGAAAAGAACATTGATGGACAGACTTAGACAAAGAAAGACAAACAATGTTTAAACTAAGCTTCACTATATTCCTGACTGAATCTAAGAGAATTTTACTGTACCCCAATTAAGTTATTTACTACCGCAAGGCAAGATGCTGTGGGTGACTGTCTTTCTAGTCAGACTTCCCAAGCAGAGTACTCCGTACTGAGAGATTTCTCATTGTAATATCTAACTGAAGTACAGCCAAGGACAGTTAGTATAAAACAACTAATAAACAAAAAAAAAAGTAGTAACCCAAAAGCCAGGATCCAAAGATTCAGTTAGAAAATAAGTCCACTTAAAGTTCACTTAACAAATAAAAACGTTTATTATGAAGTTTATAGGAATATTACTGAACCCCCTTTCAGGCCTACTGTGGTAGCCAGTGGTTACATAACTTACCTATTTTCGGTTTGCATTGATAGGTGGCTCAAACCAATTTACAGACAAGTCTCCCATCTTTTTGTCGATTCCTGGGATTTTTTAGGGAGATTAAAAGAGGATATTTGGTCCAAAGATTTGATCTTTCTCACTATCAGTAGAAAGGACCTTTTTACATTTATACCCAGAGATAGAGGAATGGAATTCATTATGAGTAGTTTGTACAAGTATACTCATTTCTCAGAAGGCGAAATTAGTGTTTTGGAGCAAATGATGGCCTTAGTGTTAGATAATTTTATTTTTTTTTAAGGGGAAGTCTTTAAACAGAAGCAAAGGGTGGCTATGGGAGCTTCTTGTGGTCCTATATAAGTGAATTTGGTGTTACTGGAGTGGGAAAACCAAATGGTATTTAGTTTTACATTTTTTAATAACATAACCCTTTATGTTTGGTTTTTGGACGATAGTTTTATTTTATGGGAAGGGTCCAGAAGAGAACATTCACAGGTTTGTAGAATTTTTAAGTAATTCTTCATAATTGTTAGCATTCACATGTAATTTTGATAGAATGGGAATTATTTGGATACCTTTATTGAATACACTACTTACTAGTGGTTTTAAATCAAAAGTCTGTAGAAAAACTACATTTAGTCATTCGTGTTTGGATTTCACTAGTTCTCACCCACTAAGTTGTAAGAAGAAGAATAGCTAGAATGACTTCCCAGAAAACAGATTTAGAAAAGGAATTAGATAAAGTTGTCCAAATGTTTTTGGACAGGAGGTACCCACCTTTGTTGGTCAACAGTATTAGGCATTTTGTTCAGTCTGACTAGGGGAAGAAATATATACTACTATTGGGAGTAGGACATGGAAGAATTGTGAGTAGACAAGATGGGCTAAAGAATAATAATAAGAACTTTGAGAGAGCTATTGTTTTGCAATATAGTGAACTGACTAATATGGTTATGAATGTTATTCAAATATAATTGGAGTATTTTAAAACTAATCCACATATTTTGCAAATGGTGGGGAATGAGCCATTGTTTACATACAAGATGGGAAAGAATTTCAAAATTTTTTTTGATAAGAGCAATTTTATGAATCCAAGAGGGTTTAATGGGGTGCAGCATACCACGAAATGTGGTACTTGCAACCAGTGCTCTTATATTCGTGAAAACAAATTTGTGGTTTTAAACAACAGTGCAAGGTCTAAGGTGTTTTTTATTAAAGAGAATTGTTCTAGCAAACGAGTGACCTTTATGGCTGTATGTGTAGGATGTTCTTGTTTTTATATTGGCAAAACTGAGAGGGCTTTATGGAGATGCATTTACCAACATAGATATGATATTAACAATCAAAAAGAAAACAATGCTTTGTTCAAATGATCCAGGGTGTGCCCCACATTTTCCAGATTTATTTTTGGCATCATTGATAGTGTTAGTTATAACCCTAGGGGTGGGGATACTAAAGTTTTGTTGGAAAATAAGGGATTGAAATGGCAGTTAAAACTGCAGGTTACCTCATACCCTGGTTTGAATGAGTACACTTCTGTTCAGTCAGTGCTTATTTTAAGAGCTGCACAATTTTAAGATTATTGTTTTAGCAATGTATTTATTTAATTTATTCAACTCATCACTTAGTATTTAAGTGGAAGGTTTATAATTTTTAATTGTGTGTATTTCATTGTGTGCACTTTAAATCCCACTGTTCTAAAAATATTTGAGTAACTGAATGATTGACCACTTAGATTGATTTAGGTATAAAATGGGTTGTTGTGTGGTGTATGGTTATTCTGATGAAGTCCTATGGTGTTTAAGGACAAAAGCGCTTAATCGTTTTGTGTCACTTCTTCATAATAAATGTTTTCATTTGTTAAGTAAACTTTAAGTAGATTTATTTTTTAAGTGACTCTTTGGGTCTCAGCTTTAGGGTTACTATCTTTTGTTTTATCTAAAAAATATTTTCCAAGAGGGCTGACAGAATGACCGCATCTGGTCACCTGACTCTAGGTTCTCACAGTATTCCCCTTTGAAGATGAGACAAGAAGTTAGTACAGGCAGCCACAGTGTGCATCCAAATGTTTATGGCAGTGCCTGGGGCCTTCCCTGTTTTCACTGGGCTAATGGACAAAGGCTGTTCCCCAGACCCAGCGACCCCGGTCCTATTCAGCACTGTGGGGTGCCTTTTAATGGCTTAACAGCTCATTTACGTTTCCCTTATGTTTCTTAAAGTTAACCTCTTCTGTGCCAGTATCCTCCATTAAAACATATACATTTAGTTCAGCTACAAAAATACATGTACATTTCTCTTCATTTCAGCAGGGTGCACTGTTGATACATTTCAACACAAGCAAAGCTCACAAATACATTTTCAACTCAAGCATTTGTACAAAATCAGTTTGATATACAAATAACATATAGTTCTAATACATTTGTAACACAAACATCTTGTATAAATCAGTTTGATATACAAAGGACATGTCATACTTTACAAAACTCCAGCTGCCTATGCTGGCACTTGCCCATATCATCACAGGAGTTAATCACATCTCATGCAGCTGTTGGAGTCCCTTGGTGGGCAAGGGAAAACCACTTGTCAGTTTTGGAGAAGGAGCAGGGAATACCTCTTTGCCTATCCTGACTATGCCTGTCCCTAGGGAGATTTTACCAGACAAAAGTTGTCTGCTTCTTCAGAAATTCTTGTCAAAAAGAAGTAAAAACTTAAGACATATATCCTGTTTCAGTTAACATGAACAGGAATGATTTTCAGGCGCTTGACCCTTCTAGTATAGCTGTTTATTTTGAACCACAAAATGATTGTGAAGAGACGCATTCTGTTTTTTTTTCTCCTCTGGTTCTTGATTCATATTCTGAGGAATTTTTCTGAAACTGTTTCCAAAATGAATCAGTTGATTCCGTGGGAAAATAATGACATTCCACTGTACATGAGGAAGTAGTATGATTTAGTGCATCTAAATTTACCCAAACTTATTCCATTTCCACCTTTTTGTCAGTTTAGGAGGCTGTATTTGTCAGAGCCTGTAGCTTGCCTGACAGCTAGAGTGCTTGTCCCCAAGAAAGCAGATAGATTGTACAGTAACTCTCAGTTAACTGGCACCCTTGGGGATTGGTAGATGCCACATAACTATAGTTTCTGGTTGCTTGAGAGTTACTATTAAAAATAGGCTTGACTAATACTGCACCCTATACTATTTGTTTGCTTTGACGTGTTCTCAGGTTGAGGAGAGAAGGACTTTATTCATATCTTCCTTTTTAAAACTCTGAAACTGTAAGGTATGTTTCTGCAGGGGGGGGGGGGACAAAGTGCAACACATGAAAATTGTACAGTATTTATTCAAATTTTTTTTCTGGTTGTTTGAGTACCAGTTGCTTGAGTTCCGGTTAACTGAGAGTTTACTGTATAAAGTTTCTCAGTCTTGCACATTTTTATGTACTAATCTTAGATCAGACCCAGCAGTTATTTCTCTAGTGAACCCAACTGCTGCAAAATATATAGTTAATGCCAGTTTCTCATTCCAACAAGAATATGAAATATTTTGATTTTTTTGGGGGAAAAATCAGTTCTTCTGCAACACTTATTTTTAGAGGCTGTTTGACAGCTGAGAATTCTTATCATCCTTACTACCCCACAGATTTTCCTTTCATATAATCCTTTAAAGTAGCCATGTAAACATCACTCACTCCCATATTCCCCATACCATTCCTCTAAAGACACCTCTATTTCTACACCTATTTCAAATCACCCCATTTCTCCTATCTTAATTCTTATAAAACACTTCTGCTTTTACTTTCTTTTCTGTTTCACTACAATGGCTTCCTTTTTTGTGTGTGTAATGTAATAGGGTGTATTATCTACATAATTTACAATCTGCGTTGTATTATAACCCCATAGCCTAAAGGCATACTCTCTCAAATGTTTAAAAGTTCACTTTTCCATCTTTGAATTTTATTTTATTTTGTTACATTTGTTACCAGGTAAAACGCCCGACTGGGCTGAAAGCCCATTTTCAGCAGAGACCCGGGGAGAAAAGCTCCATACATATGCAATAATAAAAGTTTTACAAAGTAATAATACATTTTACAAAATAATAAAAGAAGCAAATATAATTTTACAAAGTAATAAAAGTCACAAATAGTTATACAAAGTAATTCAAAAACAAAAGTACAAGAAGTACAAAAATAAGACCGAGAAAACAACTGGGATGTCATTAAAGTACAATGAAATGCATCCTGAAAACAATGGATATAGAACAATACAGACAGCAAAGAGCAAGACTGGGGTATAAGACACTATACCTAGATTGTGTTCAAAGATCAGTAGACTGTAAAAGGTTAGAAAGCATGTAATGTAGTTATCAGATGTCAGAAGCAGTAAAGACTAGGATCCCTAGTCAGAGTTGGAGCAGGGGCAGAGCCAGTTGGTGAGGTATTCTCTTAGACTTTGCTTGAATTTGGTGGTGGTGTTAAGTTTAAGGATGTGTTGGGGTAACAGGTTCCAAGACCTGAAACTATGTTAGAGTACAGTGAGTCACCAAAACTGTTTGCAGATTTGGTTACTTTTAGCAAGGGTTTATCAGAAGATCGAAGGTCTCTGAGGTTAGTATATGTTTGAATGAAGTCTTTTAGGGCTGGGCAGAAATTTGGTTTGGTTAAAATGTGAGCAGCAGTGAGTTGGTTTAGTTGTAGTAAATTGCGTAGCTTAATCCAATTAAATTTATTTAGGGCTAGGCAGTGGTGCTTTCTGTAGGGTAAGTTGGCAGCAAAGTTAGGTATTTTATTGTAGCATGTCTGTAGGAGGTTTAGGTCAGTGTTTTGTAAATTAGTAAAGATTTGTGATGAGTACAGGAGAGTGGAGAGAAGAAATGACCTGGCTGTGGCTACTCTCGAGGCACTTGTGAGAGAGGGTTTAGCTCTATAGAGTTGACCTAATTTTATATGAACGTTTTTATAGTTATTGCTATGTGTTTGTCAAGTTGTAGTTGATTGCCTAGTGTGACGCCAAGGAGTTTGGTGTGATCTACTGGTTCAATAGCAGTTTGGTCTGAGGAATAAATGGTAAGTGAAGGATGTTTAGAGGTTGACATGTTTTTGGTGAAAACCATGAGCTTTGTTTTCTTTGGATTTAGGATGATTTCATTGTCTGCAAGTTAGGTTTCCATGTCTAACAGTGATTCTTGTGTTTTTTCTTGAAGTTTGAGGGTAGAAGGAGCAGAGCAGATGAGTGGTATCATCTGCATATCTGGGTGAACTTAGTGGCGGTGTGAAGGTGATTAGTGAATATGGTGAAAAGTAGGGGGCCTAAAATAGAACCTTATGGAACACCTACTGAGATAGGGAGGAGGGGGTGAGGTGTTTAGCCCAATTGGTAGACTGTTGTCTATTTGAGCGATAACTATGAAACCAGTGAAGGGATAAGGAGCTCAGGTTGTATGTAGAAAGTTTGTTGAGAAGTTTTTGGTTGGAAACAGTGTCAAAAGCTTTTGACATATCTAGAAAGACTGAAGAGATGAGAAAGCCATTGTTTTTAAGGAGGTTCACAGTGTTGGTGAAACTAATTAAGGCGGTACTGGTGCTGTGTTTGGGTCTGAATCCATGCTGTGTGTTAGGATGTTATTTTTTAATAAGTAATCAAGAAGTTGACGGTGGAAGCATTTTTCTAAGATTTTGGCTGAGGGAGTGAGGAGAGGAATAGGATGATATTAGAGAGGTCAGTGGACTCACCACCTTTGTGGAGAGGTATGATATGAGAGATTTTCCAGATAGTTGGGATGAACTTCTCAGAAATGGAGCGATTTGACGAGAATGGGTACAGGATAGCAGATAGATGAAGCAGCTAGCTGTAAAAATTTGTTTGCGAGAAGGTCGTCAGCAGGGGAGGAGGGTTTAAGCTTAGTAAAAAGCATTCTGATGTAGCTAGTCTGGATTGGTGATATTATGGAAGAGTTGAGGGAATTGATGGGAATAGGAATGGTTAGAGGTTTATTTGGATTGTTTTTTATGAGGGATGTTATAGAGTTGATGAAATGTGAGTTGAATTGCGAGGCTAGGCTATCTTTGGCATTTGAAGTGGTAGGGGGTGGGGTGGAAGATTTGCTGGGTTTTAGGAGGTGATTAATGCTTTACCAGAATTTTAAGGGGTTGTGTATATGCTTCTGCTGGGATTTGAGGAAAAAGATTTTTTTGTCAAGAATAGTTTGTTTTTTAGCTTGGTTCCTTAGTTGTTTATAAGCTAGGAGGTCTGCTGTGTTTTTTGTTAGATGGTAGGTAGAACAAGCTTTGTCACGTTGTTTGAGTAAGGCTTTGGTGCTGCTAGTTAGCCGTGATGTGTTTGGATTTGGTACAAATTTTTCTAATGGGAGCCAAATTGAAGTATATTCAGAAAAGCATCATTGAAATATTGGATTGCAAGATCGAGCTGGAGTGTTTTTAGAGGGATCCAGTCATACTGCTGGAGAAAAGTGTTAAGTAAAGGAGGAGATGAGTTTTTCTTGCTCCGAATGAATTTGAAAGTGATATTGTTGGGGTTTTGAAAGTTTGGTCTGAGGATGAAAGTAAGTGCATGGTCACCAAGGGTGTCTGGAAGACAACTGGTCGTATGATAAGAGCTAGATTTATTAATGAGAATCCAGTCGAGGATGGAATTTTTTTAGAATGTTTGTCTATACAGGTTGGAAACTGAATAGTTTGGGTGAAACTATATCTAGGTTGAAATCACCTAGGACAACAATTTCCTGGGTGAAATTAGTGGGTAATCCCAGTACAGGAGATTTTTTATTATGGTTAAGTTGTTATGGGGGGAGGTAGGTTGCTATGGTGGTTAGAGTTTTGTGGGAGTTTACTGTGAGGAGGGTTGCTATTGGTTTAATGTTGGGGAGGTCTGGAGGAGTACAATTGATTTGTTCCAGGTTGAGGGTTTCTTTGGAAAATATAGCTACACCTCCACCACGTTTCTTTGTTCTGTCGAGGCGAATGATGCTATAGCCAGAGGGTAAGATCTCTTGGTCTTTAATATATGGCTTGAGCCAGGTTTCAGTTATGATAGCAATATCAGGAGAGTAGAAAGCAATGGAAGCATGGAAGTCATGGAGTTTGTTAAGAATACTTCTTAGGTTAAAGTTGATTAGGAGTAGATCAGAAATGTTTGGTTTGATATAAGGTGGAATGCTTGAGTTGTTGAGGGTCATTGGAAGATGTGTTGGGTGGGGGGGGAGGTTAGGGGACCGGGGTTAGGGTGGATGTCTTCACGTAAATTAATCTTGGTTAGAAGAGGGAAGAGCCGCAAATGGACAAAAGTAGCAGTGCAAAAGAAAAAAAAAGCTATCGGTACAGTAGTTCAAAAGAGAAGATGTAAAGTCTGCGGTCAAGTTTACACTATTATTAGATGTCAGTTGCTGAGTAATTCCAGTTTAAGTAGTAGAAACTAAATTGGAGAGAATCATCATAAAACATATTTTATGATTTGTAAGTATTTTATATATATATATATATATATATATATATATATATATATATATATAGTTTTTATTGAGTTTTTCTTCCTAAGCCTTCACTGAAAAGGGTTTTGTATGCCCAGATTGTCTTATCTTAGTAAACAAATGCAAAATAAATAAAAATAAAATAAATATATTAAATTTTATGCCTGACTTTTTGAGAACATGAGGAATATTATGATAGTTCCTCTTCTGGGGAAAAAACGTCTTTGTTTAATCTAATTGCTTCTTTTTTTCAAGTGGCTAACCACAGATTGCGTTATGCTTATGATTCTGCTGACTGCACTTCAAGGGCTGCAGGCACTGGAACTGTTACGAGGGTCTTTCCTTTTTGCATACTCAGAAACTTTATGAGGATGTCAGGGCTGAAATTTTGAATTCTTCCTTATACACAGTAGTTTTTGGACCATCTTCTGTAAAGGTCCTTAAAATGTTTTATGAGCAAGGTAGGCTGATTCAAAAAAAATCTCAGATTTTTTAGCCTTTCTTTGAGTTTGTCAAGGGGTTTAATCCTACCCCTGCAATCTTCTTCAAAAGGCAAATTAAACACAGCAAGCTACTTGTATGCAAATGTTATGGTGCCAGAAAACCCCACATCAGAACAAAGGACTGTCTAGCAAGTGTGAATGACCATCCTGGCAAGCATTTAGTCCTTCCAGAAAGTCTGAACCTCCATTTCTATCTTTGGCAGCAGATGGTTTCACACAGATGAGTTTTGAAAGTAATCATCAAGGTTACAGTGTGAGTCTATCCCCCCATTTAAACAGATTCCCCCTCATCTGCCAGTCCAAACTGCTCTTTTCCCTCCTGTCATTCAGCATCTGCTGTCTCATGGATAATATAAGTGGTTCCTCTTTCTCTTCTAGGAAGATGGTTTTATTAAAGAATGTTTTTAGTGCCAAAGAAAAAAGATTCATGGAGACCAGTTTTAGATCTTACTTTTCTAAACCTGTTTGTGATACTGCCCAAGATCAAAATGTTATCCCTTCTCAACTTGTTGCCTGTCATTCCCCATTTGAGTCTTCTGGTGACCTTGGGTTTAAAAGATGCTCATCATATTCCTATATTTTAACACCTTTATTAAATTATCACTTAAGACGTAGACAAATAAACCTTTATATAAAAGAAGTAAAACGTATTAACTTGTTCCAGTTGAATGCATTGTACATCGCATAGGTTCTTTTGTGTAACTGTCATTGGTCTAGCATTACATAAATTCCTCAATTCCTGCCTTCCCATAAACCTCACTTCTCCTCCTCGAGCACATTATTCTGCTGCATGTATTGTTCCCACAATTTCCATTTTTTTTATGTAATTTGGTCTTACCTTTTTCTAAAGATCCCAGTTCCAGTTTTTTTATCTCTGTTATAATATTCAGTACTTCAAATACAGTTGGTTTAGACTTTGATCTCCATTTTCTGGTAATTGCTTTTTTAGCAGCCACCAGAATTTAGCTTAACAAGGCCTTGAGCTGTTTAAGCAATTTAGATCCTGTATCCCAGCTCAACAGAGTAATTTCTTTAGTTACAACTATTTGTTTAGCCATTATTTCTGACAGAGTATTCTGTAAGGAATTGTTAAAGTCTGCCAACTCATTGCACTCATAAAATATATGATTCTAGTCACCTCTTTCTTTCCCATCACATTTTCAGCATTTGCTATTTACCTGAGGAAAAATTCTTTGGAGTAAGTGTGGGGTATAAAATACCTATGCAAAACCAAGTGGAAATCCTAAATATTCTAGACTTTGTTGCGTACTTGGGAGTCATTCATATATCTTCCCATTGTTCCCTTGTAAAATGCTTATCCAGATTTTCTTCCCAGTATTTTCTAAACTTCTCTTAGGTTCATAGGTAGGTACTAGGCGATCGGCCCAAGGGCCTACGTAAGCCTACCCAGTAAGGTACCATATCTTGCGCCACCCAAGAAAGTTATTTTCCTGTGCCACTGTCCAGCAGAGAGACAGAAGTGATCCCTGGGGTGTATTTCATATTTCCCATCCACTCATCAAGATTTTTCTTGAAGAGTGCTAATGAAGAACTTTGCTTGATATAGATGGGTAGCTTGTTCCAGAGTATAGGAAGTTTCTGGTACAGGAATCTATCCCTCCAGCGTGTCTTGTTTATTGTGGTGACAAGGTTTAGGTCCCTAGAGTGTGTAGCTTGGAGGGATTGGGATTTCTTTAGGTGTAGCATGTCCAACAGCTCTGGGTTTGACATAGCTTTATATGTTAGGCAGAGATCCAATGGTTGTCATGCAGTATTTTATATGCCCTACTAATTATCCCTTTTCTAGCAGCAGCTTCTGTTCTAAGTTCAACAAAAAAAAAAAAAACTGTACCAGAGCAGGCCTTTCACTTAGGATTTCCTTATCCCTTTCTTTTAGTCTATACTCTGATATCAATTGCTGGTAGGGAAGGCAGTCTCTAGCCTGCAGTCCAATTGTCTTCTCAACCTCTTTCCATTCTATTATTCTCCCCCGTCTTATTTGCTCCCAATACCTTGGTTCCATTGCCATTCCATACTCCTTTTGCCTATTTTCTACACCCCTAATTCTCATCCCTTTCTCCATTCTCAAGTTGGCTTAGTTTTTAAATTACTTTGTGCTGCTTTATGAGTATAATATTCTGTATGGCTGTTTTATTCTCCTTAAGGATCTGCATCCAGAATCCCAATATCTACTTGTTTCTTAAGCTTCACCCCATTTCATCTTCCCTTCCCCCTTTGAATTATAGCTTTCTGCTTGTGTTATATATACATGGGCCTTAATTGAGTAGCTCTAAAATATCGTTTCAAATGATGTAATCCTACACCACTATGTTCTGTTGAAAGAATCAACTTATCCTACTTTACCCTTGCCCTTTTTCCCTCCTAGATAAATACCTTTAACTTTTTATTAATTATTGTCCACAACTTCTTTACTGGTTGATAAAAATATGCTTGAGTTGTATATAAATTTCTGAGTCCCTTATTTTCTTTGTCAGTTACTCCAAATATAAAGCAAATAACAAAGCAGAAAGAGGACACCCCTCCCTGGTTCCTCTGTTCAGACACAACTTATTGGTGAAGAACTCTCCCACTTTAATTGTTGTCTCCGATATGTCCTCCTAATTAACAATATTACTGTATCAGGGAATGTATATGCTTCCATTTCCGTGTTCACAAAATTCCAGCTTACTACACAACTTATTGGTGAAGAACTCTCCCACTTTAATTGTTGTCTCCGGTATGTCCTCCTAATTAACAATATTACTGTATTAGGGAATGCATATGCTTCCATTTCCATGTTCACAAAATCCCAGCTTACTCTGTTGAATGCTTTCTGTGCATCAAGACCCACAAACAACATCTGTATTTTTTTACACTCTACTTCCCTCTGGATTATCGTTGTTGTATCAGTATTGTCAAATGTTTGTTTTCCCTCCACACAATCACAAATGTTTGCCATTCTTTTAGCTGTTATAGATCTATACCTGAAATGGGCCTATCTGAATTTGGGTCTGCTGGGTCTTTGCCATCTTTAGGTATAGCTTTCTTCCATAATGTTGGTGCTTCCCTCCTTTTAAAATCACTGTTAAACAAAACCTTCCAGAGCTTTATCACATTCTTCCCTTCTAGCTTCCAAGCTTCCACAGGAATACTATCTATTCCTGCAGATTTTTCTTCAGATTGAGTGAATGTCACCATTTTTTTGTCAGATTTTCTCTTATCTTAACTGTTAATTGCTGTGCCTCATTTACCTCTAACCTTGGCATACTTAAAGTCTTCTATAAATATTTCCATTTGTGCTTTTTCTTGATCTGCACATTTCTGTGCTTTATACAAATTTTCATGAAATTTCCACAGTATCTCTAATACGTCTTCAGGATCTTGGTTTTATTTTTGTTGTTGTAGGCTACCTAAGTTTGGCAACAACCCTTTCTACTTTCTGTTGCCTAAGTTGTTGCACTAAAAGTTTTTGTGTTCTGGGGTTATCAAAAATAATGTTGCTTAACAGCAATGTTTCTAAACTTATGCATGTCATCCAGATGCTTCCTTATTTTCTCTTTAGCACTCTGCAGTTGTGCCTCTTCTTGTTCTTTGAAATTCCCGTTATTCTGCATTACTTTAAACTTAGCCACCCCTCTAAATAATTCTGTTACTTCTTAACCCATATCTCATTTTCTTTTATTTTTACCTTATTTTTAAACTTCACTTTAATTTTACCCCACTCACTAGCTATAAATTTGAAGAAATTATCATCCCTAATAAGTCACTGGTAATTTGCACTACCCATTCCTTAAATTCCTCTCTTTGTAACAGGTAGGTGAGGAAACACCAGTGTCTTGATTTTTACTGCATTACCCTGCATTTTTATCGTAGTTGTTATTGGTGCATGATCTGAAATGGTTATTGGATGTGTGTAGAAACATTCAATTAAATGTACGTGTTCCTGTGAAGTATAGTTTTTGTCTAGTCCAGTTATTGTACCTTGGAGAATAGCATGCATATTGTCTGAGTTCCTACTACTGAATTCACATCTTCCATACCAGATATGTTCATAATTTTTTCAGAAATCTACCCTCTTTAGTTATAGTCTACCTTCTAAGTCCCCAGATATATCCACACTGTTGCAAATCAAGTTCCTGTCCCCACTTATAAATAATAATCCCTGCTGACAGCTGATCATTTCTCCCAGTTTTTTTAAAGCTCTGTAATAACAATTTTAGGTGAAATATAAATGCATGCCAGCGTAATCCTCCCTTGCCAGTAGTATCTTACGGACACAAATCTGCCATTGTTATCTTTTTTCCTCCTCTTTCATTATTGGAACTCCTCTAGTAAATAGTATAATTGCTCCCTTTTTCCTTTGATCCTGATATTCTACTGAATATCTGTCCTTAAATCCTTCCTTTATCAAATTCAAATGATTATTTCTTTTCAAATGTATCTCCTACAGCATTGCTATTTGTACTCTGCATTTCGTAATGTAATTCAATACTCTTACCTTTTTGTTTATACCTGTGAGGCCATTTATTTTCCAAAATAATGTGGATATTGTAGCCATTATGACAAGGTTATTATTACCACTTGTTATATGTGACAGCTTTTTTAAATGTCCACCTTTTATGTTACATGTGCACACTAATGTTTGGCAGGTTGATCTTCTATACAGTTGTTTCTTGTCATCTCTATTTGAATATATGGCACATTTTCAAGGCTTTTTCTTTTAATGTAGACCCTCAAACAAAAAAAAATACAAACATACCTCCCAGAGCACTCCCATAACCTATAAACTTAAAACAAAGATACAAAACGATGTACAGCTTCAGATAATGAAGTTTAACCTTCCTGATAGGAACAGTTGCTCCAACAGGCATTACCTAACCTAAAATTAAGGTTATCCATATTAAAGCGCATCTTACAGTATGTGCTATTACTTACACAGATTGCTCTTCTGTTAATTTCTTTCATATCTTTTCCCCTCCCAGTAAACTTTTAAGTTTTAGCCATAAGAAAAGGTACAATGGCTATCTTTAAGTAAAAGTTAATTCTATACTGTTCTAAATGCATTGTAGAATATCTCTTACTCACTTTCAATAGTTACAAACTTTATTTTTTACTGTGCTGCTTGCCCTTGTACCTCTTAATTTTACATTTCACTTAGCACTTAGAACTTTCAAGATGAATTGCCTGCACTACTAGTTAGCTTATCTCTATGGAAACATAAGAACGGAATGTACAACTGTCCTCAGATGCAGACTTCTCAACTCACACTGAACATTTATTTTCTAAAGGAAAAAAAAAGCTAATATCATTATTTATGCGAGAGACTCAACCCTTCTCATTACATTCATGTTTTTAGAGTAAGCCAAGGGCATTAATCTGGACAATAAGAGAAAACATTTCAAATCTACATATATTATAATCATTGCACTTCATCTCTCACCTCAACAGCCCAAGATTCCAGCATATTAGCTTAAACATGCTTTTGTCCAGATCTTCTTTTCACTTTGTTGTAATGTCTTTATTTCATAAAGCTAAAAAGAGTACGTGCTTACTTTAGTATATTTATTATATACAACAATCACTGAAAAGATTCACCCGCACCCCTCATTTTAATTGCCCCAAACACATACTGCACAAGTCTGCTTTACTATATAGCATGCAGTTTGTATCATGACATGTTTTATATAAGTACAGTTTAGAAAAATAAATGTTTTACCTGGTTACTTTTTTCTCTTTTAGTATCCTTCTTAACATTAATGACATGAAGTGGGATATATGCTTTTCAGTCCACCCACAGATTTAACAAAGTCAGCAAAAGTTCAGTCTTTCTCAGCTACTTTTTCTTGTAAAGCCATTTTTCACAGATGTGATGGATGCTTTATAGTGCCACATTTATTCACCATGTTCATTGTTGCTGATATTCTTCCTGTTCATCTCCATTTCCCAACACCAGACTCTTGTTCAAGTCAAGGTACTCCATAGTCAGCTCCTATGCTTTTTTCTGTGTATCAAGCATTTTCCTTTGGAAAATATTTCACTGGCAGTCTCTGTATGAGCATTGTCATCAGAAGCACGAGAAGTAGAGTACTGTCTGATGGCTCACTTCCTGTTTGCAAACTTTTGTATTTCTTCCTTGGTGTGTTCTGCATCAAAAATGTCTTTGATCCTCCAGGAAAAATATATTCTTAAGATGTATGGATACAGTAGTTTGAATCTCACACCTGCTTCTCGACCATTCTCTGATTGCTGCGATAGAATTGCTTCTCTTCTGCCTGGTGTACAGTGAATAATAATTTTCTAGAAACACTCTGCTGCCTCCAATTTTTAATACTTTTCCCTTTTTCCACAGTTTTGTCAGGATCAGCTCCTTCTGCTGGTATGATTGCATCTTTACTAATACAGGTCTTTGTGGCTTTCTCATGGGCTAGGTTTGGAGCATAAATTGTGTGCCCTTTCAGTTAATAAATCCTGTGGAAGTCCAGATGCTTATTTGTGCTTTCATAAAATTAATACAGTCTGTTCCTTCTAGTTTCTCTGGTACAGCAGAAAATCTCAGGTTTTCTGTGCGTGCTTTGTTCTGTAACTCTAACATTTGTTGGAACATTTCTTCTTGAGAAGTCTCATACTCGTCAAGCTTTTATTTATTTCAGCCTCTCATTTTGCAGTTATATCAGTTCATCTGAATAGCTGCTTAAAGCTTCTTCCAGTTTTTCCAGCTGTTTGTTGTTTCAGTTGATGTACTCCTTTAATATTTTATTTATTTTAATCATCTCTGCGTACATTTTGATTTATTTTTTTCTCTAAATTACTGGAAGCCATCTCTTGTACCATAGCTGGAGCTTGAACTGCTTTTTGCTAAACAGCTGCAGGATACTTTCTAGTTGGTGTTTTCTGCTCACATTTTCTAGTTGATTTTCCTTCAGGATGTCTAAGTTTCTTCTTTGCTGGCATCCGAGCAGTGTACTTACTAGCCAGTAGCTGAATTTTATTATAGCTGTCAAAATTGCTAGCATCTGTTTTAGTTTCTTTTTTCACACTGAAAGAGCTGGAATTAAGCTGTTGATCAGTGTGTAGCCATTTTTGAAGTCCCTTCTGTATCATAGTCCTATAGATTCAGAGTTTAGATGCTTGTTAAGTTTTTGTGTGTTTGGATCACACTTATCAGTTCCATGCTTTATCCTTTTGTCTCTCTACTGCTCCAAGTATATTCACAAAATGGCTAGCTCCAGTGACAGCCTACTGCAGACTTGAAGGTGTAGAGATTTTTTTTCCTTATTTAGATAACTTGCTTATTTTGCAGTCTTTTACAAAGTGTCAGGAATCTCTCACTTGGGTGAGGGATCTCCTGCATAGACTGGATTTTTAGTAAAATATGTAAAAGTCTTGTTTAACTCTTTCTCACAGAATTATTTTTCCTGGAGTTTCTCCTGGATAACTCGTTTCAAAGAACTTTTCTTCCTCAGGGAAATGTAGATCTGGATTTAGATCTATTCCTGAGTTTTTCACTCATACAGCTTTCTTAAGACTGGGTCTCATGGCATGTATGATTTCTCATGATTACTCAGGCAAGACTCCACATGAAAGAAATTCAGTGATATGTAAAATCAGTATGGTCCCAATATCAGCATCCCCTGGCATTCCCGATCCAGTTTTGTGGTTTGTGAAAACGGAGATGCTTTTTATTTTTTCAGACAAGAAACATCTTTATTAAATGACCATGTATGACAAAGGCCATGTTACATTTATATAAATGACAATAAACCATGGTGACACAATCTCAGTTGCAAACATTATACATTCCAAACTGTGCAGACAAAACTGTAGCTGCAAACATTATGCATCACTTTAAACATATCCAGTCATTGTTAGTTAACCATTACATAGCTCATTCAAATCCTGCCTTCTTTTAAACCTTGTTCTTCCTCTGCATGTATTGATCCCACAGTTCCCATTTTTTTCCTATGTAATTTGCTTGTACTCTTTTCTAAAGATCCCAGTTCCATTTGTTTTTAACTCTGTTACTGTCTTCACTTCTTCTAGTAAAGTTGGTTTAGACTTTCATTTCCATTTTCTGGTAATTGCTTTTTTGGCAGCCATCATAATTAGACTCAGCAAGGCCTTACCATGTTTAGGCAATTCTGAGTTTGTATCATAGCTCAGAACAATAATTTCCCTAGTCACTCCAACTTGCTCACCCAGCATCTCCAATAGAGCAGTCTGCAGGGAATCTTTAAAGTCTACCAACTCATTACACTCATTACACTCCCATAAAATATGTTCCCAGTTATTCTGCCCCAGCACACCTCCAACATTTGCTGTCTACCTGAGAAAAATTCTTTGAAGTCTGCATGGGGTAGAAAAATACGTATGTAAGCACTTCCAGGCAAAGATTTGAAATAATTTATCATCTAGATTTTGTTGCATATTTGGGAGACATGCATATATCCCCCCATTGTTTCTTTGTGAATTGCTTCTGTAGTCTCTCTTCTCATTCCTTCCTAACTTTCTATGATTGATTCTTATATTTATCATACAATATTTTATATGCTGTACTAATTATTCCTTTCTTAATGGCAACTTCTGTTCTAGATTCTACTAAAAACTCTACTACTGCTGGTCTTTCATTTAGGAGCCCAGTATTTCTTTCTGTTTGCCTATACTCTGATTTCCTTATATGAAAGGCAGTCTTTAGCCTGCAGTCCAAATAAGTCCTTGGCATCTTCCCATTCTGTTACCTTTCTCTCTATAGTTAGTTGCTCCCAGTACTTTGGTTCCTTTGCCAGTTTTCTACAGTATATTCCCGCACCGTCTTGCCTATTGTCTGTATCCCTAATTGCAGTCTTCCCTGTCAGCAGAATCTCCTTTCTCCATTCCTGTGTTGGCTTAGTTCTTAGAAGACTTTCTACTACTTTATGAATATAATATTCTGTATGATTCTTCTTCTTCTTAAAGGTCTGCATCCAAAATCCCAAGTCTCTCCCTGTTACTTGAGCTTCCCCTGTTTCATCATAATCTCTTTGCACTGAAAAGGGAGATGATTCAAGAGACAGTTTTATCAGAATCCAGAACCTTATTTTTGTTTCTATTACCAACACAGTTTGTGACAACAGGCTCCTCAGACTTTGTTTTGGGAGAAGTGTCTATGGGGGTAAACATGCAGGGTCTTTGGAAAAGAAAAGACAGACCAAAGCATATAAACATAAACAACATGTTGGCCCACTCAAACAGTCTCAACGGACTCAATCCTCTGTGGTTCCTTGGAACATTGGACATGTTTACAGACAACACCACAGTGAATGTAGTCCATAAACAACAAAGGGAGATCCAGATCCTACCATTGTACAGATTAGCCATGGTAGCCTTTGATATAACTTTTCACCACAATCTCACTCTGCAGACATTTTATATATACAGTTAGAGCACAACTGTGTGGCAGACGTGCTGAGCAGGACTAGAACAGACCAACCATCATTAATGGAAATTGAATCAGGGTATCTTACAGGAACAGGTCCAGCTGTGGGAAATGCTTCAAATAGACCATTTCACCTCCATTTACAACAATCAGTTGACATAATTCTGCTCCAAGATTCCATGCCAGAAGGCCTGAAAGACGGATTTTTTTCCTTGGACAGGAATGTTCCTGTATGCTTTTCCACCCTTTCCTCCAATATTCAGTGTCATTGTAAAGATTCAGAAAGGATCTTCAGACATCATTGTGGTTGACTCCTTTCTGGCCCAGGCAACAGTAGTTCTCCCTTGTGTTGAAAATAGCCAACAGCAATTACCAGTAGCTTCCTTACAGACTGGACCTCCTCACACAGAACCAAGTATGTTAGGTGAAGTTGCTTGGGGTCTGGATGTATCAAACTGCCTTCTTGTCCAGAAGCAACTTTGTTGCTGTCCTGACACAACAAAATCTCTTAAGAACCCTCATGAGTTATTTTCTTGTGAAGGTAAGAAAAATGGTAACCTGTTACAAGAAAGACCATTTTCAAATGGTTGTCTCATGTTCCTACCTTTTGTCATATCCACCACAACAAAGCAATTTCAAGTATGGTCTACCAGGGACTTGTCTTCATTAATGGGTTTTGGAAAGGGTTGGATTCCAGAAGTATTCTAGAAGCAGTAACTGTGTTGTTTGTGCATACCTTTGCAAAGTAGCACAGACTAGATTCTTTCTCCAGGTATAAGACAGACTTTGCTACTGTCAGTCTCCAGGGGCTTCTGGACTCTAATCCTTCCTGTTTCCAGCCAGATTAGGCTATGGTAATTTTCCCATATAGCTAAGGATACTGCAGCAGTGATCAAAATGGTGTACATAGTACATTTGTGTAAGTAAACTTACTATAACAGTAGATATTCAAGTAATCAGTGCTGCAGTAGCCCCATCCTCTATCCCCCTTATTTTATATGCTTTTATTGCTAGGATGAGAATACATATTTTACCTTTCATAGCATTGACCTTTGCAGGTGTCTAACCTCACTCTCTGTTGTCATGAGATCTTTGAGGGACTTTGCTGCCAAACCAGTCTTTTTCTTCAGCTTTGCTCGAGCTGAATAACTGGGCATGTGAAAGGTGTTCTTGAAGCTTTGGAAGGTGGCCAGCTGTTACTGCAGAAGTGATTACCCGAACATCTATTGTTATGGTATGTTGCTTTCACAACTGTACATTTTTTTATTTATTTTCAGTGTAAGTAAGTACTGAAACACTTATTTCCAAGACAAATCGATTGAAGTAATGTCTTGATATTTTTCACATATTTTGGCTATTAGCTTTAAGTCCAGATACTTCACAATGTACTCTATTGGCTGTTTGCCAGTACTTATGAATTATAAATTAAAAATGTTTGTAATGACAGATTTATTATCTTTGTGCCATAAAGAGACTAGGTTTTAACTTATTTAATTCCATTAAGAAGTTATCAGCAGATTATATTTTTGTGCATGTAGATGTGTTGTATTAATTCTAAATTTAAGAAAAAGTAACGGGTGTAGTTTATGGTATTTGAAAGATACCGTGTATGCTGCTAAATTGTTCCAGAGTATTGCACAATGTATGAGTTCTGAATATGTTACATTTTTGTAACTCATACCTTCCACTCATGCATGTGTACTTATAGTAAAATTGAGTTATAAAACTTGATGTGTCATTTTATCTTACACTGTGTGGAGGATAACAAGATCTAAAGTGACATTTAAAGCATATGCATTAATTGTTTTTTTCCGGTTCCAAGTGATATAGAACTGACACAGCATGTGAGTTTATATATGTGACATGTGCAAGTTCTTATGGTTCAAAACCCATGGATGTGATGATGTCCTTCTCATTCTGCTTCACTGATGGGTTATGGATCCGATGCTCGGATCTGACTCAGCCGCCTTCTAAAGACTTCACTTCCAGGCCTGAGCTCCTCCTTTACCCATAATCCTCTGCCTTTAGCTCAATCTCCTCAGATCTCATTTGCCGCCAGTAGGTACAGAGATACAGAAGTGATTCCAGTACTCCGAGCTGATAAGTGGTTATTTCAACTTCTTATTCTTAAAAAC
Organism: Protopterus annectens; assembly: GCF_019279795.1. Lineage (NCBI taxonomy): Eukaryota > Metazoa > Chordata > Ceratodontiformes > Protopteridae > Protopterus > Protopterus annectens. The sequence goes on from NC_056739.1 coordinate 1,990,896,855, forward strand.
TCCCTTCTACTTGTATGTAAAATTTCTATGTGATTCTTATATAATTTCCTCCCTTTCTTTTTAGTGTGCAAGGTCGTTAGGTCTCTTCTATCCTCCACCTTTCCTCTCCCTTCGGTCCTTGGCCCTCCTTTTTTTTAACAAAAAAAAAAAAAAAAAAAACTTTCCTTTTTTTTAGTAGTTTTTTTCCTCTTACAGATGGATAAACCAACAGGATTCAAACAGTGCACTGAGTGTGACAGAAAGATTCCACACTCTGATGCACATAAGTGTGTTTATTGTTTAGGGGCAGCCCATTTGGATTACCCTTGCAAAATGTGCAAAGATTCAAGTCCTCGGGCTGTTCAAGAAAGGAAAAATGAGCTGATTCTGAAGGGCATTCTGCCCGCTCCTTTATCTTCTCCAGGGGCTCAACCCCTCAGGGTACCCAGGCTAAGAAGCACCAACATAAGGACTCTAGGGCATCTTCAGAGCCTTCTTCATAACCTCCAAAAGATTAGGATCTGGGAATGTTGGCACGAAGATCCATGTCTGTTTCATGAGATATGATAGACTTGACAGCTCCGAGCGAGTTTTCTTCTGGACCAGAGTTTTCCAAGTCATCTCTGACCCTGCCATCTCGCCATATTACCTCAACTGCTTTGTCAGATCCTAATAGAGCAGATCCAGGCACTCAATCAGCTCCTCAGCTCCAGAAATCCCGGGATCAGAAGTCTAGGATTTAGTTGCCCAGGTGGTCTATCTGCTCCATGTCTCCCACAGTGCCAACAAAGATTCTTCAGACTCCTAGGCACTTAACCTTCTTCAATGGCTTCTTCCAAATCCTCTAAATACTGTATGATGAAGTAGACAGAATAGTTAGGTCCATTATCAAGGCTCAGATCCAGGTGGGGGTACTTCCAGCTCAGTCCCCTCATGGATCTGAGAGTGTTTCTGCCAGTTCTTTTTCTCCTTCTCTGATTTGAGCAGTGGTTTTGGAGCCCCAGGACATCAGTCTCCCGAAGGATTTTGGGTCAGATCAGAGGACCTTTACTTTCTCAATGCTGACTGTGACCTTGACTACCTCTGCTCTGAGATTCTCGGATTGGAGTGAGTACCGGATCTGTGATGTCACTTCCAGATCCGAGGGGCAAGGTTTGACTAAGATTTTATCGGATCTTTCCCTCCCCCTTGGAGTTTCGACCCTCAACAGTGCAGGTCCGGTTCTGTCTAGGAGTTGAGGTTCTGGGGTGCTCCTGCCTTCTTCTTTGGGGATATCACCCCCGACGAAGTGGGGGATATCCCTTGTGACATTCAGCTTTCTGGGTTTTGGAAAGGATGCTCTCTGCAGGCAGAGCACTGGACCCTTTGACTTCTGCTCCTCTCTGTGTTCCTGTATCGGATCTGGGTCTTAAACCTTCCATTTCTGTCCAGGGTCAGCCCGCCTCTAGGGACCTCCAGACCCATCCACCTGAGGTTGCTCCTTCCTCTTCTGACTCCTCACCTGAATATCCCACTGAGGAGATCCCATGGAAGAGGATGTGAAAGAGGAGGCACTTGGACTTCCCTATGAAGTCCCTTATCAAGGGATCTCCCAAATCACCACCAGATGATGTCTCCTTTGCAGACATCTTAGAAAAAACAATGACATGGCCGGTTGTCCAAAAACCCTTCTTTGGAGGAGTCCGTATTCCTGGAGACATTTGGAGTGGGTTTGTCTACATCTTGGGTAGTCTCCCCGATGGACGGTCTTACAGATCTTGTTGCCAGTCAGGCCTGGAAGGAGCTGGACACCATAGAGCCTGTACCAAAGCACCCAGATAAAATTCTTTCTCCCCACGAAGATCGAACCTTTTGGAGTAAGGGCATCGCAGTTGACGCTATGGTGGTGGCAGCAGCTACAAAGAAAGAGCTCACACAGCAGGGATCTACTGTCCACCCACCAAACAGGGAGTTCGGAGTGCTGGACAGGTTTGGGACGCGCACCTTCATTTTGGTGACATTTTCACTTAGAGCACTTAATTACTTGGCACATTTTATTCGCCTGCAGAGAGACCTAGTTAAGGAACTCTTGAGTCCTTGGCGGATTGCTTGCCTAAGGAGGAGCTTGATAATGTTTCTCAAAAGCTGACCACTCTTACTTCCCTGGCAAATTCTTCCATGATGCTTATTTCCCATTCAGCAGAAGGATCCCCAAAGGCAGCTGGCATCGGCAATGGGATACGTAGATATGCATGGATGAGGCTTTGTGACTTTGCAGAGCCCTTTAAAGCATCTTTTGTCAACGCCCCTTTTATTGGTTCTTCCTTGTTTGGGCCATCAGTTAAAGACACTCTGACCCACAGCAAGCAAGAAGGTAAGACCTTGTCTGCTGTGGGGATCAAGTTTTCCACCCCTCAACAAACCTACTCAAGGAATCAGAGGGGCTAAGAAGACTTGGCTCCAAAAGTCCCAAAGTTCTTTTCCTGATCAAAGCAGAGAGTACTCCTCCAGAGGCAGAGGAGGGTGCTTTAATGGGAGACGCTGCCCTACTAGCAGAGGGTCCTGCAAAACCAGGGCTTTAGGGAACCCTTTTCCAACAAGCTTTCTCAGCGCTCCTGAAGTGTTGCCTGCCTATCTGGTTCTGGAGGCAGTTGGGGGCCGTTTTTCCTTGTACTCAGGCACCTGGGCCTAAATAACAACAAATGCTTGGGTGGAAAGCATAATATCCAGAGGCTACTACATTCCCTTTTCTCTACCCCCATCCAAAAATTCAAAAGAAGCGCCCCAACGTTCCACTCAGCCAGAGGGAGTTGGCAGGGCAGTTTTAGAAATACAAAAAATACTCCAAAAGAGAGTCATCCAAGAGGTCCCAGCCAAGCAGAGAGGATCTGGAACTTCTGTTTCTTTTTGTTGCCAAAGAAATCAGGGGACCTGTGGCCTGTCTTAGACCTAAGCAAACTCAGTTTATATGTAAAGAAAGATGAGTTCTGGATGGTGGCAGTTCAGTCTCTCCTTCCGTTACTAAGGAAAGCTGACTGGATGTGTTCTGTGTACTTGAAGGCCCCTTACTATCACATCAAAATAGACAGGCACTCTATAAGTCACCTGCACTTCTGCATGGGAGCCAGTCACTTCCAGTTCTAAGCCCTGCCCTTTGGTCTCACCACGACCCCCTGGGTGTTTAGCAAATGCATGGCAGTGATCGCAGCTTATCTCCAACTGCAAGGGTTTCAGGTATCCCCGTATCTAGGTGATTGGCTCCTAACTGCCCCCAACCAGAGTTGACTTTATCAGGCCAGGGACTATCTCTGCCAGATATCCCCCTTTCTAGCCATCACCATAAATCCAGAAAAGTCACAACCATTGCTGGTGCAAACTTTGAAATTCATCAGGGCCCAGCTGAACACCATTATGCAGGTAGGTTCCTTGCCCCAACATCACATCAGCACCGTGACTCTTCTGGTCCAAGCCATACTATCTTATCCCTCTCCTCCTGCCAGATTGATTCTATGGGCCCTGGGATCTATGGCAGCTGCTATAATCTTGGTACTTCTAGCCAGATACTATATGCGCATTCTGCAATGGATGCTGGCTGTTCAGTGGTCAGTTCTACGTCAGTCTCTGTCTGTTCCTGTCAGGTTGACCAGTATTTGCAGAAGTCATCTAGAATGGTGGATTCACTTCGACCTGTCTGTTGGCAGACCTTTCATCCTTATCCCTCCAATAGCCAAAGTGACCACAGATGATTCCCACCTGGGGAGGCATTTTGAGAGGAGTATGGTCCAAGGCACATAGAATCATGTATAGACCAGATTGCATGTCAATGTCCTAGAGATGAGAGCTGTCCTCCTGTCATTGCAAGCCTTTCAGGATGGTCTCCCTCTGGGGACTATTGCGATTCACACAGATAACCTGTCAGTAGTCTGGTAAATCATCAAGCAAGGAAGAGCCTGTTCATACCCACTGTGCAGAGAGGCCAGGTTTTGGGAATGGGCAATCTCTTCACACCGCTTTTTTATTGCAGCACATGTACCAGGGAAATCCAGCGTATTGGCAGACAGGCTGAACAGGTCCATTCTGATGTCCCATGAGTGGTCCCTCAACCAGGCAGTAGCGAACAAGATGTTCGATCATTGGGCTCACCCGTGCTGCAACCTCCTTGCATCCCCTCACAACAAGTGCAGCAGATATTTTGCTCTGATCCCTCCTTCAGGGAGTTCCATGAGGGATGCCCTAATCCACAATTGGCCCTCCGGTCTCCTTTAGCACTGATCCCAAAATTTCTTCAGAAAGCCAAATGGTTGAAGAGCACTGTGATCCTCATTGTCTGTTTTTGGCCTCATTAGATTTGGTTCCCCTTCTTCTGGTCTCACCTGAGATATCTTCCATGGACTGGAACCCAAACCACAGACCTTACTCACCCTACACTATGACTCCACCTGGATCTCCCCTCACTCAAGCTAACCACTTGGTTTCTCCAGTTCCCATAATTGCCAGTGTCCAGGTTTTCCTCGCCAGCTGAGGCTGTCATTCTAGCTTCCCAGAAAGCATGCACCAAGAAAGTATGTAAAAGCAAGTGGAAAAGATTTTCTATTTGGGCTGCTAATCACCACATTGATCCTTTCTCAGTGCTTGTTTCTTCAATCCTTTCATTTCTTGAATCTTTATTTAAAGAAGGTTCTAGTTTTGTGACTATTAAGCTCCAGTTAGCTGTCATATCCACTTTTCATTTGGGATTACCTTTGGGATCTATTGCTTCAACCAGGTTATGTAAAGCCTTTATAAAAGATGTTTCTTCTCAGACCTCTGATCAAGGACCCGACTCCTCTGTGGGATCTGACCGTCATCCTGCAGGGTTTGCCTCAACAACCTTTTGAACCGGCTAGTGATTGTGACTTGAAATATATATCCTGGAAGTTTGCTGTTCTTGTGGCCATTACCTCAGCAAAAAGAGTTTCTGGATTACAGGTACTTTCATCTAAGCCTCCTTATATTATTTTTCACAAGGATAGGGTTTCCCTCCATACTAATTTATCCTTCATGCCAAAAGTGGTCACAGACAAGTCACCTAATCAGATGGTACTCTTGGATCACCAATTAAGAGATGCTTATGTCTAGTGTGTTTACCTATTTAACAAGTGAATATTGGTGATTAAAATTGGTACACAATGCACTCACAGTACTGAGAAATAGAATTTATGCTGAATACACATTTCCTATGTAGTATAGTAATTGTTTTATTTGCTGATATGGCAAACTGTAATTTTATTTAGTTTACATTTGTTTATCGGGATAGTGCACGATACCTCTTCTTTTTGATAAAACGGTTTTATTGCAAGGTTTATTGCAAGTGAATAAAAACCACTGAAACTGTGTTTAGCGCTTTCACCCACCAAAATGTGGGCTTCTTCAGAACACTTTTAGAAACAAACATTGCTTCTTAAATTCGGAAATTGGCGCCAAAAAAATCTGCATTTAAAGCCGTATACATATTATTCACTTCATTATACTAGTAATGTGTAGATCTATATATAACTATACTTCCTACTAAACATATCAACTAAAAACTAAGCACATTAAATTTTAAATACATATCTACTTCACTTCTACAACAACTTCAATGAATCAACCGTGACAATAATCCGATGATTCATACTTAATAAAAAAATTTCATCGCTAAAACATTTCATCACAGGAATATATAATAATCCTAAAGATATAGAAAATAGTAAAAAGGTCAGAAATTACCAAAAATAGCCATATGTGTCATACTGTGTATGCATAACAATTGAAACGCTCATTGATCTAACTCGAAATTAATTTGCATATCATTGCATATACATACGTCCACTGCTTACAACACAAATATGGTCTGTCTAAAATACTATTGCAAATATATTAATGCAGTGTTAAAATCCTAAAAAATATATTGATCATAAACTATGCTACATAGGGAAATAGTGAGTTCCAAACTCCCTAACGCAGTACTGTTGCATCTCCAAAATTGATTTACATGAAATGAAATCATTGAGTCCGGGTGGATTCACTGCATCTACATATAGTTGCCACCAAGTTTTCTTAAACCCTAACAGGGTTTTATAGTCACAACCTCGAGGGTCTGAATGGATGATTTCCAATATAGCAAACCTAAATTCATGGGAATCTCCCATCTTCTCAATGTGTCTATATAAGGCATTCGTGGTGTCCTTCCTTCTAATGCTATATATGTGATCATATATGCGTTTTCTAAAACATCTATCGGTTTTACCTATGTAAAATCCGGAGCATTTGGTGCACTTGGCCAGATATATAAGCATTTTGGTGTTACAATTACCACTTTTAAATTTCACTATTGTGTGGACTTCATTTTCAATTGTTATTTTAGCGGTTTCTAAAATATATGCACATTGGTTGCACATCCCACATTTAGTTGTGTGTTTCCTTTTGTCTTTGTAAATCCCTGTTGTTGATTTTGTCTGACGATGTCTCTCCAGGTACCATTTAATGTTGTGCCCCATCTTGAACACAAGTCTTGGTTTTGTTTTGCTCCTATAATATCTTTCCAACTAGAATCCCCCAACATCAAAAACCAGTATTTAGTTAATATATTAATTACCTGCTCTACCTCCAAATTATAAGTGAGTATACAAGATCGCTGGTATTGAATGGTTTCATTTTCACCATGTCTGTGTTTATTTCTTCCTTCATTTTGTCTAAGTCTGTTAACATATCCAGATCCTAATAGGGGTTTATATTTTTTCCCCATTCCAGCAAGACATATTGTCCTACTGTTTGCATCATCTCAATGGGATACCCTCTCTCTTGAAACAAGTGGGTTATGAAAATAATTTCACCTACCATTTCAGTGTAATGGGAGGTCATCCGTGCAGCCTGTATACATTGTCCCTTGAATATGTTATACTTCATTTTCTCCGGATGACAACTCCCATATTCTAGGTAATCGATTGAAAAAGTACTCTTCCGATGTGTACAAGATTTCATTTCCCCTCCATGTCTGTAAATTAATGTGTCTAAGTAAGGTAAAATCCTACTTGACTGTAAGCGTGGGTGAATTTCAAAAATTTACTACTGTTAATGAAATCTATAAAACTGTGTAAATTCTCGATACTATCATCCCATAGAATGTAAATGTCATCTAGGAATCTGGAATAATGCCTGATTCTCTTAAAGTATTCACTATGGAACAGGATGGTGTCCTCCCAATCTAACATTACCAAATTTGCAAAAATGGATGCACAGGCAGCACCCATTGTCATTCCCCTAGTTTGATAGAATTGTTCTCCTTCATAATAAATAAAATTGTTGCCTAACACAATCGACATACATTCCATTATCAAACAAACTTTTTCCCAATCAAAGTTGGTATGTCTCCTGATACTGTTGCATAGGGCATCCAACCCATCTTGTTTAAGGATGCATGAAAATAAATCTATAACATCGAAAGTAACTACTATATATCCTCCTTTACATATATTTGTCGAATAGTTGCTTAGAATTTCCCATGAGTCCTTTACCATATGAACTATCTTGTCATATATAGGTTTTAGCCAGACATCTATTGTTTTACCTATTGAATAAGTTTTAGATTTGCTGCCAGAAACAATAGGTTGAAATGGGGGGTCTGATATATTCTTATGAACTTTGGATATACCTACTAACGTCGCTAATCTGGGGAATTTAACTTTCAGCAGTTAAGTATCTCATCAGTTATTCTCCCATCAATATGAAATTCCTCTATGTATGAGTCTATGCGCTGGTATGCAATATGAATCTCATTGATCGATATAGATTCGTAATTTCCCAACTGATATAAAATATCATACATTTTTTTGGTATATTCATTGTTGTCATAAATAACCACACCTCCCCCTTCATCTGGCTTCATTACTCTAATGTTATTATCCGTTTGCAGGGCCCTTAATGTTTGAATTTCTTCATTGGTTAAGTTACTTCGTGATTTATTGTTTTTCACTTTGTGATAAAGTTGGTATATCTCACGCGTCACTATTTTTTCATAAATTTCTACGTGAGGGTGACTGGGGGGAATAAAAGTACTCTTTTTTTTCTTTATTTTAAAATCTGTAATACCACTTTTTGACACCTTTTGACTATCCTTAAACAGAATAACTAAATTTATTTTTCTTACAAACTTTTTTATGTCACATAAACAATTACCAAGTCGAAAAAGGGGTTGGGTATATATTTCATTCCCTTTGCAAGCAGATTGAAATGTGACAACTGTACCTGTGCACTGGAATAGTTGAAAATATAAAAATTGTTACAACTATGTATGTGCCCATCAACAGTGATGTTATGTCTTGCTTCCTTCTCATCTATTGTCCTATTTAATTCCACTGTTTGCCCTTCCCCCAGTTTTTCTGCTTGGTTTTCTTGTAATATCTCGACTGGTTTCTGTCCATTTGATTCTTGTTTCCATATGGTCTCACATGCCTGTCCCCAACCCAATGAAAATGTGAATCATCGTACTGGTAATGTGTTTTACCCTGTGTCCTTGTTCCTGTATGTTGTTTATTTTGAACGTTGTTTTTTGTCAACTCACTGTCTTTGTCACATTCCCATTTGTATGCCTGTCCATTCTTATATTGCTCAATGTCCCTTAAAATCTTCTTATGTTTCCTTTCACTGATGCTTTGCATCTTTTTTTCCATTACAGTATACTGTTTTTTGTATAATCTCTCCCATTTGGAAAATAACAAATCATTAATTATCCTATTGTTTAATATTTCAATATCTTGAACTAATTTACAAAGCTTCTTGTCATTATATTTTATTATTAGCCTCATAAAATTGAAGCCACATTCGTTAAAAAATTGATTAAACTCAATAATGCTTGTATCATTTATATCAGTTTTTTAGGATTTTAACACTGTATTAATATATTTGCAATAGTATTTTAGACGGACCATATTTGTGTTGTAAGCAGTGGACGTATGTATATGGAATGATATGCAAATTAATTTTGAGTTAGATCAATGGGCGTTTCAATTGTTATGCATACACAGTATGACACATATGGCTATTTTGGTAATTTCTGACCTTTTTACTATTTTCTATATCTTTAGGATTGTTATTATATATTCCTGTGATGAAATGTTTTAGCGATGAAGTTTTTTTATTAAGTATGAATCATCGGATAATTGTCACGAGTGATTCATTGAAGGTGTTGTAGATGTGAAGTAGATATGTATTTAAAATTTAATGTACTTAGTTTTTAGTTGATATGTTTAGTAGGAAGTAAAGTTATATATAGATCTACACATTATTAGTATAATGAAGTGAATAATATGTATACGGCTTTAAATGCAGATATTTTTTGGCGCCAATTTTCGAATTTAAGAAGCAATGTTTGTTTCTAAAAGTGTTCTGAATAAGCCCCCATTTTGGTGGGTGAAAGCGCTAAACACAGTTTCAGTGGTTTTTATTCACTTGCAATAAACCGTTTTATCAAAAAGAAGAGGTATCGTGCACTTATTGGTGACACCGTGTTTGTGTATATTCCAGTCGGGAGTAGCATTGTGGGTTATCAGGATAGTCCGACTTGGTGAAACCCATTTTTAGAGGAGGCCCAGGAGAAAAGCTCCACCTACAACAATAACAATATAAGAAGGACATACAACAGTTTACATATACATGTGATAAACCTGTACATAGGATATATTATGGCAAAGACAAGGATACATATGATTTATACAAATTAACTATATTTAATACAATACAATACAATTATTCACTAATCACTTTTGGTTTAGTAAGTACAATGCTTGACTGGTAAAATACTTTTGTACAGATGTACTATGCTGTATATAGTTGGTATTGGCTAACGTTTATAGGTCTTTGATTGACAAAAAGGTCGAGATACAAGACGGATAATATTTGTATTGATTTGAAATAATGCATAGAAGCAGGTAAGGGGAAATGCAAAAAGACAGAGGTATATCTTAGTTTAAAATGAATTTAATTTTGTGTTCATCTAAGGGCCCAGATATATTGTTATGTAGTTTACTGCATATCCACTGAAAGTAAAATTGGCACTGAAAATATTCCACAACAATACTTGTATACTGTTTGTGTATGGTATTCATGTGTGCTCCATTTCCTGAATCAGAAGATACTCAATCTATAGGTTACATATCTATAGTATTCTATTATTAAGTCAGGTTATATACCTCTAGTACACTAAACTTTTGTGGCTCATTCTAAGTTGGGCACACAACAGCTAGTCAGAACCACATGTAATACCATTAACTGGCATAATTTTGTTAATCTAGGTACAACAGACATTGACCTTAACTATGAATAGGTAATAGCCAGTTGATTAAACCAGTAGTTTCGAATAGGACAGGCCAAAGTCAACATTTCAAAATATTATCCATTTTGAACACTGTGATGAAAAAATGCAGTAGAACTTGAGCAGGAGCAGCAGTCAAGGAGGTCTGAATTAATAAAGGGTAGAAACAAAATAACTGTTAAAAATAGACATCTAGTGGACATTTGCAAATAAATGGGTGCTGCCCTACTCCTGTATAAATCAAGAAAATAGTGAATCTTTGTCTGATTCATTTACAGAATATAGTCAAAAGGAATTGAAAAAGGTAGAAATAGAATCAGTTCTACGTACACCATCACTTAAGTCAGAAGACATGTTAGCTACAGCACCTTTTGGACAGTGCAGCATTGAATGATGGGGTTGAGCATCAAACCTCATTATCTTTCCTTGCTCCAGTGACCATGAAGAGGGATATAAAATCTTCTTTTGTAAAGGTATGGATGGAGGGTGTACCAAGGAAATGAATTTTAATTGCTGTTGGGGCAGTAGCTTAAGCCACTTAATGTAAACTACCTCCAGATTAAAGTAGAGAAGTAATTAATAGGCTTTACTGGATCTCAAGCCTCCTCATCATACCAAAGGGGGAAAGAACTGATCTGATCTGGTTCCAAAGGTCAAAAGAAGAAAATGGGAAAGGATCAAGATGTCATTTTTGGATAAAGCGACACTTTCTCTTCACTATGGATAAAACTGCACTTTTTCTTTACTATCTTGAAAACGATTGTGCAGGTGAATTAGAAATTATGTTTGATTTAATTAATCACAACCTGTGCAAATACAAGTCTGCTTATACTTGTACTGTGATAGGCACTACTGTTTTAAAACTACCTTCACAATGTGTATAGATGAAGGAAAGGTGGATATCTAGAGTCACATAAAAGGAGGCTATGTGCAGAGCCCATGGAGGGATTCCCTTACCTCTGGATAAAGTAAGATGGACTGATTCCAAGATGGCAGTGGTTATATAAGCAGTTAAAACAGTGCTTTTGGCTAAGAGCTGTTAAAAACAGCAGGAGCCTGAAAGCTACTGTAAATTGTTAACAGAAATTGGTACTTGAAGGGGCTGTGCCATCCGGAAGGTCAACAAAGGAGAGTAAAAAAAAATGATGAAAAAGGGAGAACTCTGAAAACTTGGGAACAGAACGCAGCATGAAGCAAGGGTAGGAAAAGCAGATATAAGGTGACAGCAGCTGAATGAAAAAAATCTTTATTCACTTTAGAGAGGTAGAATGGTCATATAAATGCACTTTGAAATGTTCAGTTTAAGTTGTTCCTTGAGGGAGTATACAGAGAGAACTAACAGAAGGCTGCTGGAGATCAGATATTTTAACCAGGCATTCAGGGAAAATAACTGGTATGCAAACTGCTGAAAAGGAGATAAAAGAAAATGGTGGAAGAGCATTTAAAATATGAGCAAATGGCACAGAAAGTGGCTTGAATGTAAGAATAGGTTATGCCATTAGAGCTTGAGGTTTGCAGAAGTACCCAGCAAACAAAAGGGTAGACTGTAAAAACTTCATGAGAAAATACCACAACAAATAGATTGGAATTTCTGTTGCTGAAATTTAAAACAGAAAGTGCGCACAGGTTCATAGGTGTGTACTAGACTAACAACCACAAGGACCTTTTTAAGCCTAGCCATGCATCCCAGATCCTTGAAAAGTTCTGGTGCCATTGATAAGTGTAAGCAGGGGCTTGGGAGATGAAACTTTTACAAGGAGGAGCCTGGGAGATGAAACATTTACAGGCTGCCTGTGTCCATTAGAGACATAGGTGCCAAACCAAGGATGAATTTTCTGTTCCTCATCTAGTTGTCCAAATTACAGTTGAATTGAGTTAAGAAGGAACTCTGCTTCACATGGATGGGGTTGCCTGTTCTAGAGGAGGGGTAGTCTCCAAGATACATAACCTGTTTCACCAGCAGGTCTTATTTATATCCTAGGTAAAGTTTAAGTCTTTAGAACGGATAATTTTGGTGCTGTTTGTTTTGCAGATTTGCAGCAGATCTGTCAAGATGGGGTGTGACAATGTCGTGTATGCCAGGCCTAGATCTCTTCTCAACAGCTTGTAAGAGACCAAATACAGGAATAGAGCTTTGAGGTAGTCTGCAGACAGGATATTACTTGCGCACTGTATTCTTTTAGCAAGGAACCTCCGTGGACATTACAGTTGTTGAAAATGGGCCTGGTTAGGCACATACCAAAGGGTGCATTGTATTCTGACAGATGTTGAATACAGTGGAACAATGACCTCATTGAACCTAGATGCAATGCCTTTGTTTATAAGTTGCACAACAGAGAATAATTTCCTCAATGGTATAGACATGTGATGGGCAAAGTCTAGATTGCTAACAATGTGTGTCCCCAAGTCTTTGTTTACTGGTTAAACTCTTGGGGGTGTGTTGTCAATATGATAGTTACCAGGGGTGGATGACTTCCTAAAGGATACTATTATGCATTTCTTGGCATTTAGTTTTAATCCATGGCAGTTATTTCTGTGTCAGTCATTCTTGAAGAATATTAGTGTTGGGGGGTGGGGGGGGGATTCTTTGACTGCTTCTAATTTGTAATCCTCCACAAATTTAGTCAGCCATTGGCCCTTGACTTCAGAGAAGTAAATGCCAAAAGGAGCGGTCCCAGGACTGATCACTGAGGGACTATGCTTGTGACTGGCTTCGTTGTAGAGATGGATTTCCCAGTTCTAACCTCCTGGGTCCTGTCTGTGAGCCAACTGGCTGTCCACCCAGTGACAAAAGGGTTTATACTTAAACTCGTGCTCCTTTATTAACTCTTATTAGCTAGAACTATTAGTTAGTGTTTGTTGAATTATTGCAATTGCTGTTGCAAATTCTTGACTTAGCTTCTCCTCTGTTTATGGCTAGGTCAGTTTAAGTTAGAGCACCTAGTCCTCTATTTCCTTCTGTAGTGTGTTGTTTCCTCAGCAGGGCTAGGCCCATTTAAGTTAGAGGACCTTGTCATCTCTTCCTGCTTTTCCCTCCTGTGATTGTGTTTTTGTGACAATATGTCTAAGGAATCAAAGGATCATAGACCTTCGGGTTTTAAAAAGTCTCAAATGTTCTCAAAAAATTTCCCTGACTGATGGACATAGCAATTGTGTTTACTGCCTCGAAGTCATACATCTTCTGGACACATGTTCCTTTTGTCACTCCTTTAATTCTTGGGTTCTCCAGGAAAGGAAGAACAAATTGATCCTGAAAGGTCTCCTTAAGCCTTCCTTTCAGGAGGATTTAGCCAGCTCTTCATCATCGCATTCCAGGTCTCACTCTTCTGAAAAAAGAGAAGATCAAGTCGGCCAAGAGACATTCTCCTACTCCAACTATTTTATCTGGACCTCCACAAAAAATTACAACAGTGGACAAACCTTCTACCTCTTCAGCTCCACTGTCCTCGGAGCCGGTCGAGGTTATCGACATCGACACTCCAGTATTTGCCCCAAGTTTTTCGGAGCCGACTACTGAACACCGAGCCGGTCTTGAGAATTACTACCGGTCTCCCCGACTTTTATATCTCCTATTTTGCAGAGATCTAGATCACCTACCTTGTCTATCAGATCCTCCAAGAGTCTTTTTGAAGAGAATGTCGAGAGAGTAGTGCTTAGACTTTTGAAGTCGTTGGCGCTAGCTAATTTGTTGCCGGCTCCGACCCAATCTGTTCCGGAGCCATCTAAGGCCATGCTTCCTGTTTTCTGTTCCTCCTCTGAGCCATGTTGGTCCTTCGGAGGCGAGCTGTCGATGCCACTTGTTGTGGAACCATCGGTTCCAGCACCTCTTTTGTCTGTCTTAGAGCAGAGTTCCGCTGCGACACCTTCAGCGCCATCCTTGGTGTCTAGGAGCTGAAGCTCACCTGTTGGCCTCGACAGGGACACTTGGACCCGAACATCCTCTGTTCCAAGCCTACCTCTTGGTGCGTCGGCTCGGTTGAGCTCGGATCCTACATCTGTCTCAGAGCCGATTGCTTTGGAGACGAGGGCTACTTCCATTTCCTCGGAACCGGGGGTGTCTTCGGAACCAGAGAGAGCTGCCTTCGAGATGATGAGGAGCATGCTGTCCAAGTCTTCAACTCCACACAAGGGTACCGATGCTCTTCCCCCTCAAGCACCGACCTCTGTCTCTACACCATCTCTCTCTCTTGATAGCAGAGACCCGCAGCCTCAGGAGCCCCCATTGGGTGTCCCCCAGTCTTCTGAGACCTCCCCAGAATACCCTTCTGAGGAGCCTCCTTAGAAGAGAACTTGCAAGAGGAAGCATGTAGACTCCCCTGATGAGTCCATCACCTCTGACACTGACCTCAAGGAGTCAGAAGGGTCCCCTAGGTCATCCTCTGATGTTATCTCCTTCGTAGATATCCTGAAACAGAGAGGTGGCTGGCCCACTGTCACCCCTTCTGAGGAGTCAGTGTACCTGAAGGCTTTCGGGTCTCTGTCTTCAGCCTCTTGGGTGTTCCACCTTTCGATGAGCTCTTAGATTTAGTCAGTCGAAAGGTGTGGGAGACTCCTGATGCCGTAGAACCAGTCCCCAGAAGGCCCAACAAATTTCTTTCAGCCCCCAAAGAGAAAGAGTTTTTGACTAAAGGTGTGCCTGTAGATGCCATGGTGGTGGCAACAGCCACAAAGAATGAGCTAACAGAAACTTCCTCATCTTTTCATCCACTGAACAAGGAGTCTCGAACGATGGATAGATACGGGAAGCGTATCTTCTCTTCTGCGGCTTTTACATTCAGATCGCTGAATTACCTCACCCGTTTTACTAGGCTTCAAAGAGATCTCTTAAAGGAGCTAGGAGATACACTCCAAGGTACCTTAGCTGAAGGAGTCCCTGAGAAGGTTACTGCTCAGTTGTCTACCTTAAACTCCATTGTTAACTCCTCCATGAGGTTGATATCTTATGCAGCAGATGGAGTGAGCAGGTTCAGGAGTTTCCCTTAGGAGACACTCTAGCCCTTCAAATCTACATTTACCAATGCCCCCTTTGACGGTTTCTCTCTGTTTGGACCAAAGGTAAAAGATACACTCACCAGGTATGAGCAGGAAGGGAAAACCCTCTCTGCCGTGGGAGTACATTTTTTGTCCCTTCTATACCATACCCTAAAGGTCAGAGAGGTGGGAAAATGTGGTTCAAGAAATCTGAGATTTTTTCTGGACACACAAAGTGATTCCTCCTTCAGAGGCAGAGGAGGAGGAAGTAATGGTAGACATCGCTTTAGAGGTGGGGGGGGGTCCGCAAAACCAGGATGGCCGCGACTCCTTTCGTGGACGTCCCTGTCAGCGCTCCTGAAGGAAGGCCCGACTGCACTTCTCTGGAGCCAGTCGGGGGTCGCTTATCTTTGTATCCAGAAGCCTGGCACAACATCACCCAAGACAAGTGGGTACAAAGAATAATTTCCAGAGGATACTCCATACCCTTCTCTTCTCCACCTCATCCCAGCAAGAAAATTCCAGATGTTCCACCCAATCACAGGGATCAAGCAACTATAGAAGTCCAAAAGTTGCTTCAAAAGAGAGTCATCCAAACCGTCCCCGCAGACCAGATAGGATTCGGAACTTACTTCAAATTCTTTTTAGTGCCAAAACGAACAGGGAACTGGAGGCCCATTTTGGATCTCAGCAAGTTAAACGAATAAGAGAAGTCCAAGTAATGAATGGTAACACTGCAATCTATACTCCCTCTGTTAGGGAAAGACAATTGGATGTGCTCCATAGACCTCCAAGATGTGTACTACCACATAAAAATGGACAGAGCATCGAGGAGTCATTTACGCTTCTGGCTAGGAGCCAGTCATTACCAATTTCGTGCTCTGCCCTTTGGTCTTACCACAGCCTACCGGGTGTTCGCCAAATGTATGGCGATAGTAACAGCTCACTTGAGACGTCTTGGATTCCAAGTGTTTCCGTACCTGGGCGACTGGCTCCTGACTCCTGACTGCCACCACCAGGCAGCTACTTCTACAAGCCAAGGATTCAACCATCAAAGTCTGCACTACAGCTAGGAATTACTATAAATTGGGAAAAGTCTGCCTTGTCGCCCTCTCAATATGTGACTTTTATAGCTGCAGAAATAAACACAATCGCAATGATGGCTCGCCTTCTTGCAGAGAGAATACAAAATCTAAGACAACAGATATACAGTCTACTTCCTTAACACAAAGTCAAAGCGAAGACAGTGCTCAAACTTCTAGGAACCATGGCCTCTACTATAACTCTAGTTCCACTAGCCAGACTACATATGAGAATTCTTCAATGGCTACTCTTTTCCCCAGTGGTTTCTTCAACAACTGCCTCTGTCTCATCCTATTTTGGTAACAGAATCTTGCAAAAAGGACCTTCATTGGTGGATCCAGTCCAATCAACTAACCAGCCCATTGCCTCTGTGGCCACGGATGCCTCCCGGGTAGGGTGGGGGGGCATTATCTAGGCAGGGCAGTCCAAGGCACATGGCAAGAACACGAGGCTCACTTGCATGTCAGTGTTCTAGAGATGAGAGCAGTGCTACTAACGTTGCAGGCACTTCACGACTTCCTCTAGAGACAATAGCAATCCATTCAGACAACATGTCAGTGGTATGGTATATAAACAAACTAGGAGGAACCAGATCCTACCCCCTATGTCGAGTGGATGTTCTTCGTTTTTCACTGTTGCAGTCATTACATTTGGGTAATCTGCTGGCAGGTTGCCCTCAGTCGGCCTGATTAACAAAGTCTTGGGTCCTGCGTCGGTTGCTGCCCCTTCTTCCATGACATCAGGTCGTCAGGGGTATAAAACATGCAGCCGACGCCATTTTCATCAGTCTTTCTTGCCCCAGATGTCAAGTGCCCCTCAAATGGGGAGCAAAAAAAAAAAAATATATATGTAATTTAGAACACAAAATATACCTCCAAATAAAAGCAAATACAACAAAAAGGCTTTTGAGCATAGTAACAGAAAGAAGAGGTATAAAAAGGGAAAAGTAGGGGGCTGGTGGGTGGGTAACCAGGACTGCAACAGTGAATACACTCGAACATCTACATTTATGGTAAGTGTACACAACTGTATTATGTTCTTCGTGTTTCACTGTTGCAGCCATTACATTTGGGTAGAATCCCAAAGCTATGGTTGGGAGGATGGAATTATACAGCATTAGGAGCAGCTATAAAGCCCTGCAGGACAGCAGTGGCAAAGCCTGCTCTGGATTTAGAGAAGAGAGGTAAATGGTAATGCTTGGTGAACGTATGAACTGAGCTCCAGGTAGCAGCTTCTAGAATGTCTCTGGTAGGAACCCCTCTGAGAAAGGCTGCAGACGTAGATGCAGCCCTGGTGGAATGGGCTCTGATCCCCTTGGGGACAGGTTTGCCATGATGCATGTAGCAGAAACGAATACAATGGCTTATCCATTTTGAAATTGTCTGCTTTGAGATAGCCTTTCCCTCTGCCCCTGCAGCAAATGCCACCAGTAGTGGCAGTAATGACTGCAACAGTGAATACACTCTAACATCTACATTTATTGTAAGTGTACACAACTGTACTTTCTTCATGTTTGGCAGTGGGCGGTATCTTCCCAATGCTTTCTAGTTGCAACTCGTATCCCGGGGACAACTAGTGTGATAGCCGACAAGCTCAGCAGAGCAATCTTGATGCCTCACGAGTAATCTCTGAATCAGAAAGTCGCGGAACAGATCTTCCGCAAATGGGGACCGCCTTGCTGCGATTTGTTTGCCTGCCCAATGAACGCCAAATGCAGCAGCTACTTCTCCCTTATCCCCCCCCCCCCCGGGGGAGACACAGAGAGACGCACTTGTTCACAATTGGCCCTTGGTTCTTTATGCCTTCCCTCCCTTTCCGCTAATATCAAAAGTGATCCAGAAAGCTAAGACCTTGGGAAACAGAATGATTCTTATCACTCCTTACTGGCCTCATCAGATTTGGTTCCCTTTTCTCAGGCCTCACCTTCTGGACAATCCATGGACACTGGACCCAGTACCAGACCTTCTGACACATATGTCAGGCACCTTCCACCCCTGTCTCCACACCCTCAATTTGACAGCGTGGTTGTTCCACTTCCATCCCTAGTCAGGCTTCATGATTTCTCCCCTGCTGTTACACATATCCTGACGTCTTCTCACAAGCCTTCTACGAGAAAATTGTACGCTAGCAAATGGACAAGATTTTCTATCTGGGCACGAGAGAAAAACATAGATCCTTATACAGCCCCCATTCCCTTGGTGTTCGAATTCCTAACCGATCTTTTTCATCAGGGATCAGCTGCTGCTACAATCAGAGTTCAATTAGCAGTGATCTCCAATTTTTATTTGGGACAACACGAACCTAATCTTATGGCTCACAGATTGTGTAAATCTTTTTTGAAAGGCACTACCTTGCTAAGACCCCCCTTTCAAGAACCTGTATCTCGCTGGGATCTAAATTTTGTTCTGTCCAAACTTACTTCCCCGCCTTTTGAGCCCACACATACCTGTGAATTAAAGTTCCTTTCATGGAAGACCATTTTTCTAGTAGCCATCACACCCGCCAGAAGAGTGTCAGAGTTACAAGCACGGTCAGTCAAACCTCCTTACTTGATTTTTCATAGAGACAGAGTTTCCCTTCATACAAATTCTTCCTTCATCTCCAAGGTTTGTTCTCAGTCTAATGTAAATCAAACTATTGAACTGCCAGGCTTTTTTTCCTAATCATTCAAACAAAGCGGAATATAAGTTTCATCAACTTGATGTTCACAGACAGTTAAGGTTCTATCTACATAGAACCCAGGAGATTAGGAGATCAGACCAATTGTTTGTATCTTTTTCTGAGTCAAGAAAAGGTATGTCAGTCTCCAAGATAACTATCAAACTGGATATCAAATTGTATATCTTTTATTTACTCTTCTAATGGCAAAGAACTCCCATTTAAAATTAAAACTCATTCTACCAGATCTGTATCCACATCTGATGGCTTTCAAGCCAGAATTCCAATTGACAGTGTATGTGCAGCAGCAACTTGGGCTACCCCTCATACATTTATTACTCATTACAAATTGGACTTGGCCTCCAGTTGTGGAGCCTCCTTTGGTTCCACGGTTCTTAGGAGTATATTCCCGTGAGCCACCCTAGAAAAAGGTGCTAGGGACGCTGTCCCATATGTAAGAATGAAGGCAAGATAGGACTACAGAACATAAAGAAGTTATGTACTTACCATAGCGTTCCATGTTTGTAGTCCATCTCACCCTTAATTCTTACGAACCCATCCACTTACCCTCGTCCATGTATCCTTGGCGGATCTGGAGACAAGATAGTATCTATCTTCCTTAAAGTGGAGATTTTTCATCTTTGTTGTTCCTTGTGGAAATACCTTCTAACACTTTTCTAGACAGCAGCAAACAAGATCTGGGGATTCTTACTATTCACTATGGGATACCTACCTTGCCACAAGCCAACTGAGAGACTTCGAACTTTGTAATTGGCCGAGTATCTGCTCCGAACTCGTATGTAAGAGTGAAGGGCGAGATGGACTGCAAACATGGAACGTTATGATGAGTACATAACTTCTTTTTTTCAGCAGATAGGTGGGAAGGCACTAGTGTCTCATTTTTACTTCATTACCCTGTGTTTTTTTAGTTATTATTAATGCATGATCTGAAATAGTTATTGGGTGCATTTCAAGACCTTCAGTTAAATGGATGTGTTCCTGTGAAATGTAAATTCTGTCTAGCCTAGCCCACTTTTTATATCTTGAGGAATAATATGTAAATTCACTCAGAACTCCTATTGCTGAATTCACGTATTCTATGTCAGATATTTTCATAAATTTCTTCAAAAATCTATCCTCCTTTGTTATACTTTCACTTCTGGGCTCCCCAGACAGATCTTAACTGCTACAGATCAAATTCCAGTCCCCCTATAAGTGATATTCCTTGCTGAAAAGTGATTATTTCTCCCAGAATTTTCTTAAGTTTCATTATAGCAGTTTTAGGTGGAAAATAAGTACATGCCAGTGTAATCAACCTTCCTTGCCAGTAGCCCCTTAACACTAGAAATCTGCCATTATTATCTTTGTTGTTCTGTCACTATTGGCGCTCTTGAAAATAAAATAAGTACTCCTCTTTTCCTTTGTACCAGATATACTGCTGAATAGTCATCCTGAAAACCTTTCTTTATCAAATTCATATGTTCAGTTCTTTCCAAGTGTGTCTTCTGTAACTCTCTAGTTACACTCTACATTTTTTAATAGTAATGTCCTTCGGCTTTACCCCGGTTAGGGGTCGCCACAGCGGAACTCCGGTCCGCCAATGATTGGCAGTGGATTTTTACAGTGCCGAGGTGCTAGCCCTGATGCCCAACCATCAAAGAAGGCACGCCCATTCACGCACCTACTTGCTTATCTTTTAACATCACTCGACCATGAGGAGGACATGCAGACTCCACACAGAAGGCACTCCAGCTGGGAATCGAACGGGAGGACCTCTTGTTGTGAGGCGACAACGCTAACCGCTGCACCACCGCGGCATACACTGTACATTTTTTAATATAGTTCACTATTCTTTTTTTTTTATTTATCTGTGAGGCTATTGACATTTAAAGACATTATATAAAGGATCATTGTATTAAAAAGTTATTGTTACCACCTTTTGTGTACAACACCTTTTTTGTTAAAATGTTTTGTTCCTGTTTTTGTGTCACATGCTTGCACTGTTAGGCAAGTTGAACTTTTATATAGTAGTTTCTTGTCATATCCATTTGAACTTGTGTCATATCTTACAAAACATTTTGTTTTATTGAAAGCCCTCAAAAAATACCCCCCTAAAACCTATCAATTTAATACTAACACACACAACTATGTACATCTTCAAATATTGCATTTTAGTTTCCTAATAGGAACAAAGGTCCCCAACTGACGGCCACATTCACAGACGTGAGTTGACCTAATAGAATTGTTATCTATGCTAAGACACATGGGGCAGCCTGTGCTTCTACTAAGTGCTAACTGGTTTTGTCTTAATCTTTGTAGCTCTCCCAGCTGGGAAACCACCTGAATACTTTCAGAGAACATTATCTCCTAGCCAGTTTCCTTTTTCTTTTTTTCCACAGCCAGTCACTCTCCAGCAGACTGTAACCAACTACTCTTGATCATATTGTCTCTGTGGAGACATGAGAACTAGACAACCAATTTTTCTTGATCAGATTGTCTCCATGGAGTTATGAGAACCAGACAGTTTCTCTTTATCAGATTTTTTCCCTGGAGACATGAGGGCCAGATACAGGATTGCTACTAAGCATACATTCATTTGCTAGAAAAAAAAGCCTCATAATATTCAATATTCTTTTTCATTTACTTGCTCTCTCTTAAAACTTGTTAGTCAACCAATGTAAGGTCCTTAATCCAGTCATTACCCCATGCAAGAAAGAGAAAATGCACGTCATTTTTTTATTTTGTCTTGCTGTTTTAACGGGGCTTTTTTGTTTTGTTTTTTACATTGCAGTGCCTACATTTCTGAAAAAGAGAGGAGAGAAAGAAAGGGAAAAAAATAGCAGCAGCACCTATTTACAATCCCCGTTACACTTAAAAATAACTGAGAAAACTTTATAGCATGCAAAGAAAATTATACTGCACAAAAATAGCACTATTAAGAAAAAAATGTTTTCTTTACTTAGTTAATTTTCATCTTACAACTGTGTTTCGAAATTCCCTGATTAGTGGAATGAATTTACTCCTTTTCTGCCTAGTGTACAATGAGTAATCATTATCCACAAGCACACTGCTGTCTCCTACTTTTAGTATTTTGTCCTTCTGCCACAGTTTTGTCAGAATCAACTCCTTCTGTTGGTAGGATTGCATCTTTACTATTAAAGGTCTAGTTTGCTTTCTCATAGCCTGGTTTTGAGCATGCACACAATGTGCCCTTTCAACTAACAACTCCTGCTGTGGAATACCAGTCTAGTTACTTATTTTTGCTTCCATAAAATGAATGCAATCTGTACTTTCCAGCTTCTCTTGTATAGCTGAAAATATCAGGTTTTCCCTACGTACTCTGTCATCTAATTCTATTATTTTTTAAATCTCTTCCTGAGCAGTCTCATATTCAGCTATCATTTTCTTAATTTCAGCCTCTGATTTTTGTATCTTTATCACCGTGTCTGAATATCTGTTTAAAGCTTCTTCCATTTTTTTCCAGCCTTTTGCTGTTTGTGTCAATATACTCCATCAGTGTTTATTTTAACCAGGTCTATGTGCAGTTGTCTCATATCTTCCTGTAGGTTACTGGAAGTCATGTATGGAGGCTGCATTGTTTTTTCTGAACAGCTGCAGTACTTTACCCAGTCAGTGTTTCTTCCTCACTTTTTGTAACTGATTTTTTGCAGGTGCTTTGTATTTTTTTTTTCCTGGCATCCAGGCAGTACACTTACTAGCCAGTTACCGAAATGTACCCATAAACACAAATGTTTGCTGCCCTTTTCTGTTTTCACACTGGGAAAGCTAGAGATAAGCTGTTACTCAATGTGCAGCCATCTTGGAAGTGCCGTTTCCTTTGTCATTATTGATCATTTCCATGATAATTCTTTCCATGGTGTGCATATGAAACTTTTGATGTTAAGTTGTCTATCTCGCCTTCATTCTTGCTGTTTGGGATCAGAGCCGATCCTCGGCCACGACTCTGCCATCTTCAATAACTCGAGAGCTGTTTACAGGCTCGAGGCTACCCCTTATCCCATGATGCCTAGCGACAGCTACCCAGATCTCGTTTGCCGCTTCAGCTGCGAGGTGTGTCGTTTTCTGGCTCAGGCTTGTATATTTCAATTTTTTGTGTAAAAATATTCTCTTAGACCCTTTAAACCAATAGACATTTTACTGTTCTTAGTTTTATTTTGTACGTGTTGTTGAGTACTTTGTTCTTCTTAGTTTCCCTTATTTAGAACTTGTTTAAGTTAGAGAGTTCTCCCCCCTCCCCCTCTCCCTTAGAGGCTTTCCTTTCCTTTTTTGCTTTCGTTAAAAAAAAAAAAAAAAAGAGAGACAGAGGTTATATATTTATAGGTGTACTTGTTTAGAGTAGTACTTATTTGTCTGTTTGTATTTACCCTGTGGTACTTAGTTTTTTGTAGTTGGGTCATGTCTAAGGAAGCTAAAGTATCTGGCTTTAAAAAGTGTAACTCATGCTGTCAGAAAATATCTGTGACAGATGGGCACACTAGCTGCGTTTATTGTTTGGGTGCTGTTCACCTGCAGGACTCTTGTTCTATTTGCCATGCCTTTAGTCCAAGAGTCCTGCAGGAGTGTAAGAACAAATTCATCCTTAGGGGTCTGTTAAAGCCTCAGGATTCACCGGCAAAGAGTTCCCAGCCAGTGAAATCCCCAAAATCCACTAAATCATCGGCTCCACCTTCGGAGCCGACTCCTGTACAGAATTTACCGAGTATGTCTGTTCCGGCTGGCACCGACAAGACAACCCCTCCATCGGCTCCATCGGATGTTTTGGAGCCGTCTCGGAGCCATAAGAGGTTGAGGTCCCCTTCATTACAGTCAGTTCATTCTGCTCCTCGGTCTCCATTATTGCAAAGTGAACGTAGCCACCATTCTTCACACTCCTCTCGATCCTCTAGGCTGTCGGAGCATGATGTGGAGAGAGTAGTAAGTAGGTTGCTTAAATCACAGGCACTAGCAAAATTATTGTCTAGCCCTCATCAACAGTTATCGGCTCCATCCACCTCTTTTTCTGTTCCTCCTTTGACTCCATTGAGTTCGGAGCCGAAGTTTGTTGGGGTTCGAGTAGTGGATCCGTCAGCTCCGATCACCATCTCTCCTTCGGCTCCGATTACCTCGATAGTTCCTTCGATCGAGGAATCTGGACGCCAGGGCTCCCTTGTTGGCTCCGAGGGGGTGAGTGGCATCGGACCCTTGTCCCGACCCCGTTCTCCCTCTCGGAGCATCGGCGCAGGTGAGCTCGGCTCCAACATCGGCCTCGGAGCCGTCCCCCTTGGCGCGGAAAAAGATTCCTATTTCTTCAGAACTGGAGCTTTCTCTGCCTCGAGGCAGGGACGCCTATGAGGTCATGCGGAGTGTTCTGTCCCCCGAGACAGCTCCACTGGCTCCATCCCCGGTAGTGTCTGGCCAATCTGTGTTCCTCTTCCAGACCCCAAGCGTATGGAACTGATGCCCCAGGACACCCCATTTGGTATTTCCTCTTCTTCCGAGGCCTCCCCTGATCACTCAGAGGAGTCCCATCGGAAGAAGAAGTGCAAGAGGAAGCACATTGACTCCCCTGAGTCTGTCACTTCTGATACAGACTTAGATGAATCGGAAGGGCCCCTGAGATCCCCCTCTGAAGATGTTTCCTTTTCGGACATCCTAGAAATGCTTAGGCAGAGGGGGAACTGGACTCCCCTAGCCCCTACTGAGGAAGAGTCTGTATTCCTGGATGCTTTCGGTTCCCGACCTTCCACCTCCTGGGTTTCTCTTCCTTTCAACCCACTTATGTCTGTAGTAGCTGGAAAGGCTTGGTCAGCTTCGGACACAGTGGAATCAACTCGTAGGAGATCTAGTAAACTTATTACAGCCCCCCAGGATAAGCAGTTCCTTTCTAAAGGTGTGCCCGTTGATGCCATGGTGGTAGCAGCAGCCACCAAAAAAGAGTTAGCAGAGACCTCTTCATCTGTTCATCCCCCTAACATGGAGTCTAGGACAATGGACAGGTAGGGAAAGCGAATGTTTGCTTCAGTGACCTTCTCCATGAGGTCCCTGAACTATCTATGTCATTTTACTCGCCTTCAAAGGGATCTCCTTAAAGAGCTTGGAGATACCCTTCAAGATCCTACAGCTGAGGGAGTACAAGCCAAAGTAGCTTCCCAGCTAGAGACTCTTAATTCTGTAGTTAACTCCTCCATGAGGCTCATTTCCTATGCAGCCGATGGAGTGAGTAGAGCCGCGGGCACGGGTGTGGCCCTCTGGAGGCATGCTTGGATGTGGCTGTGTCACTTTGTGGAACCCTTTCGAGCGTCCTTCACTAATACCCCCTTTGATGGCTCCTTTCTCTCTGGGCCACAGGTGAAAGACACGTTGACTAGGTGTGAGCAAGAAGGCAAGACTCTCTCTGCTGTGGGAGTCCGTTTTTCCACTCCCTCTAGACCTTACCCCAAGGGTCAGAAGAGTGGGAAGATGTAGTTCCGCAAGTCTTCGGGATCCTTGCCTGACACACATGGTGATTTTTCCTCCAGAGGCAGAGGGGAAACAACAATAATAGACGCCACCCTTGAGGCAGAGGGGGTCTGCAGAACTAGGGCAACACAGAATCCTTCTTTGACAAGCCCTTCCAGCATCCCTGAAGGGTTGCCCAGCTGCTCACACTCTGGAGGCAGTCGGGGGAAGTCTTTCGATTTAACAAGAGACAGTTGGGTACTATCCATTATATCCGGAGGTTACAAAATTCCCTTCCATCAACCCCCCTTACAATCAAAAAAGGCCCTTCCAGATGTTCCACCCAATCTGAAGGAGCAAGCAGTAATAGAAATTTCAAAACTGCAAGAAAAAAGAGCCATTCAGGAAGTCCCCGCAGACCAGCACGGATCCGGAACTTACTCAAGATTCCTTTTGGTACCAAAAAAGACAGGGGACTGGAGACCGATTCTGGATCTCAGCAGACTAAACAAATCTGTACAAAGAACAAAGTTTCAGATGGTCACGCTACAGTCCATTCTACCCGTCCTGGGTCAGGACAATTGGATGTGCTCGATAGATCTTCAGGATGCGTACTACCATATCAAGGTGGACAGACGCTCCAGGAGATTTCTTCGCTTTCGGGTGGTGGCCAGTCATTACCAGTGCAGAGCTCTGCCCTTTGGTCTCACCACAGCCCCCAGGGTGTTCACCAAATGTATGGCAGTGGTCACAGCTCACCTGAGACGTCAAGGATTCCAGGTGTTAACATATCTGGACGACTGGCTCCTCACTTCTACCACCAGGCATCAACTCTTACAAGCGCGGGATTATACAGTCACATCTTACACCCAGCTAGGTATTACAATAAATTTTGAAAAATCTGCCTTGTTGCCCTGTCAGTCTATCACTTACATAGGAGCAGAATTAAACACAAGGGAAATGTTCGCAAGGTTACCACTGGAAAGAGTGTCCACAATTCGTCAACAAGTGCAAATCCTAATGCAGAGCAAAAGGGTCCAAGTCAGATATGTCCTTCAAACTCTGGGCTCCATGGCGGCTGCCATTCTTCTTCCATTAGCGTGTTTCCACATGAGAATTCTTCAGTGGCTTCTTTTCACGCAGTGGTCTTTTCAGGAGCTACCCATGTCTCACATGATCCTGATTACGGAGGCATGCAAAAGGCACCTTTCTTGGTGGATGGTCTCCCCACTAGTGACTCAGGGCAGACCTTTCATACAGCCCCCTCCGGTAGCCACAGTGACTACAGACACCTCCCTGATAGGGTGGGGGGGGGGCATTATCTGGGCAGGACAGTGCAAGGCACTTGGCATCCTCACGAGTACCATCTGCACATAAATGTCCTAGAGATGAGAGCCGTGCTCCTAGCGTTGCAGGCTGTTCAAGACTCTCTTCCTTCCGGGACCATTGCATTTCAAACAGACAACATGTCAGTGGTGTGGTACATCAACAAGCTGGGAGGAACCAGATCCTACACCCTGTGTCGAGAAGCACTGTGGCAGTGGGCGATTTCCTCCCAACGTTTTCTGATTGTGAAGCACATCCCTGGGAGATCCAACGTCATAGCGGACAGGCTCAGCAGAGCCATCCTCATGCCTCACGAGTGGTCTCTGAATCAGGAAGTTGCGGATCTTATCTTCCGCAAATGGGGACAGCCTTGCTGTGATCTTTTTGCCACCCCTTTCAGCAGCAAATGCAGCAACTACTTCTCCCTTCTTCCGCTTCCAGGTCACATACCCAGAGACGCTCTAGTCCACGATTGGCCTCAGGGACTTCTTTATGCCTTTCCTCCGTTTCCCCTGATACCGAAACTCATACAGAAAGCAAAATCGTTGGATTCCAAAATGATCCTCATTGCCCCCTACTGGCCTCGACAGATATGGTTCCCGTTCCTGCACCCCTACCTTCTCGATCAGCCCTGGACTCTGGACCCGATTCCAGATCTCCTGATTCATCAATCAGGCTGGTTGCATCAATCCCTCAAAACTCTCCAGCTCACAGCTTGGTTGCTCCACTTCCAACCTTATCCAGGCTTCCCAGCATTTCCCCAGCAGTCCGTGAGATTATCGTTTCCTCACATAAGTCTACAATGAGAAAAACTTATGCTAGCAAATGGAAACGTTTTTCTTATTGGGCAGAGTCTAGGAATGTGGATCCCTTCTCAGCCCCAGTCCACGAAATTCTTGAATTTCTAGCCCAACTTTTTCACTCTGGGGCCACTTCCGCTACGATTAGGGAACAATTAGTGGGCATTTCTAATTGTCATATCTGTTTGCAAAATTCTAACATCATGTCTTATAAGCTCTGTAAAGCTTTTTTTGAGAGGAACATCTCTTCTTAGACCTCCAGTGAGAGATCCCCCTCCTCAGTGAGACCTTAATTTAGTCCTAACTTCCTTAATTCTGCCTCCTTTTGAACCAGCAGCATCCTGCTCCATCAAGTTTCTGTCTTGGAAGACGCTCTTTCTGGTTGCTATCACTTCAGCTAGGCGTGTCTCAGAACTTTAATCACTATGTGTTCGTCCTCCTTACCTGGTGTTTCACAAGGACAGAGTTTCTCTGAGGACTAATCCTTCGTTTCTTACTAAAGTCTGCTCAGAAAATAATTTAAATCAATCTATAGATCTTCCTGCGTTCTTCCCCAATCATAGCAACAAGGCAGAGTACAAGCTTCACCAATTGGATGTTCACAGACAATTGCGTTTTTACCTACGTAGAACTTAAGAAATAAGAAAGTCAGACCAATTATTCCTTTCTTATGCCTTAAACAAACAAGGTCTCCCAGTTTCCAAGGTGACCTTATCCAGATGGTTGTCCCACACTATTACATTTATTTACCAGTTATGGAATAAAGAGTTACCAACTAAACAAAAAGGTCATTCTACTAGGGCATTAACCACCTCCATAGCTTTTCAGTCTAGGTTGCCCTTGGATTCCATCTCTGCAGCTGCCACGTGGGCAAACCCTCATAACTTTATTTCTCATTACAAGGTGGATATGGTCTCCCAGAGCAGAGCTGACTTTGGTTCCACTGTTCTGAAGAGTCTGTTCCACTGAGCCACCCAGGATGTTAGGTGCTAGGGACGCTGTCCCAAACAGCAAGAACGAAGGCCAGATAGACAACTTAACATTAAGAAGTTATGTACCTACCATAGCGTTCCATGTTAGTTGTCTTCATCTCGCCTTCTTTCTTGCGTCCCTCCCTGCATTCACCCGTCCTAGTGGATCGAGAGGAGTCCTTTTTCACTGGCCGAGTATTCTTTATTGTTATTCTTCTGGCTAGGTCTTCCTAACCTATTCTAGATTTTAGGATGCACGGAACAACCAGTTTTTTGATAACTGGTTTCTCTCATATTATGTCTGGGATTAGCTATTTCAAACGAGATCTGGGTAGCTGTTGCTAGGCATCATGGGATAAGGGGTAGCCTCGAGCCAGTAAACAGCTCTTGAGCTATTGAAGATGGCCGAGTCAGAGCCGAGGGTCGGCTCCGATCCCAAACAGCAAGAAAGAAGGCGAGATGAAGACAACTAACATGGAACATTATGGTAGGTACATAACTTCTTAATACTTACAGGTTGTGGTTTCCATGGTCTGTAGATGGCCCACCTTTGTGCAGAGGGATGACTGTTGCAGTTCTCGATTTGTGAGACATGAAGGTTGTTTGGAAGCTACAGTTAAATAGCAATTCCACAGGATCTGAGAGGTCATGATCTGATTTTGACTTCTTTTTGTCCATTCCTCAATTGATGGGTCTCAGATCTGACTTCAGCCACTTCTAAAGACTTGGAGTCATAGCTTGAGCTCCTCCCGTTTCTCATAATCCTCCTGCTGTGCAACAGCATTACTTCAGATCTTGTTTGCTGCTTCTGTGAATGGACATGATCCCTGTAGCTTGGCCGTTTTTTGTTGCATAAGGTAAGTTTCATTTACATTGGCCTTTTTGTGCTATATATACTTTTTTCCTTGTTCTTAAATCTTTTTTTCTAGTTCTTCCTCCCCGTTATAGTTCTAGTTGATATACATGAGTTTGCCTTTTCTTGTAGGCCCTATACTTTCCTCCTTTTAGACCTGTGTTCAGGTACACTAACTGTTACCATTGTTAGTAACAGCCTTGTTTCTTTACCATTGTTGGTAACTTTTCTTTCATTTCATAGGTTCATAAGAGGTTACTATGCTAACAGCCCAAGAGCCTTTACAAACCTAGCCATATTTATCCCGAGTTGCCCTAATCGTCAGTGGTTAGGTGAGTGAAGTTCACAGAGATAAGGGTCTATGGTAGTTAATACTGACTTCTCGTGTCCAGGATGGACATAGGCAGCACCTCAGGAGTGAATTTGTGGTCATTCATCTGTTGATCTCTCTTGCGTTTGAAGAGAGTCAGGGAGGGGCTCTGTTTCACTTGAATTGGAAGCTTGTTCCAAAGAAGTAGCGGTCTGTGGGAGATGCATCTGTCTCTCCAGCATGATCTGTTCATGTGAGAGGCTAGGTTAAGATCCCTGGAGCGAGTGACCATCATGTAGTTTGATTTATGAATGTGTAGCATTTCCATAGTGTCCGGGTCAGAGACTGCCCAATAAGCCAGGCACAGGTCACCCCTTAGCAGCCTGTATCTGTACTTGTGTACCCTGTTATTTCTTAGTGAGAAACCTCTGTGGAGTCTGCAGTTGTTTCAGGTGTCTGGTGAGATACATCTAAAAGGGAGCATTGTACTTAATTATTGGTCTGATGAGGGCCAACCCTCATCCTCCTACCGGGTTTAAAAAATGCATCTGTTGTGGGCTTTTCCTATTTTAGCATGGACTGTGAGGTATGCACCATCTTCCATCATTGTGCCCTGTTTGAATGCCATAACAAATTTGCTTTGAAGGGTATTCTACCTTCTAATTCTTCAGGCTGTTTTGCATCTGCCTTTGTGTCTAAAGGAGCTTCCACTTCCAAAAAGCCTCAAGTGAAGGGCAAAGAGGATTGTTGGAGTAAGAGTAAGGAAGAAAGAAGCAATCCTCTGATCATTCCTCTTCTGCTGTTCCAGGTTCTTCCCCACATGAAAAAAATTTCGAAACCATCGGATCCATTAGGACCATTGGGTCCAGCAACTGCTGAGGCAAAATGACCTGCTCACTAGTCTTCCTTCTGTACCCCGGAAGAGATATCTTCTAGGATCCACTCTCTTTTTCTTCAATAGAGTCAGAGAAGAGGTTCCAGGCCACCTTTCCACCTCCTCATTTCTTAGGTCATCCAGGAGCCTAACCAAAGCTGATGTCGACAGGATGGTCAGGAAGTTTCTTCAAGCCCAGATTCAGATGGGAGTTATACTGGCTCTGGTTCTGAGCTACTGGACCAGAGAATCTTGATTCTGTCTACATCAGATCCTAAGGCTTGGCCTTCTTCAGCTCCTACTACATCTCTGATCAAGTCCGCTCTGACCTTGTCAGAGATGGAGGCATCTCTGAGCCGAAGCATCTGCATCATATCTTGGGGGGGGGGGGTTGGAGTTTTGGAGTTTACTTCATTGCCCTCGGAGCTGTCTCTTCCTTTAGGAGCATCAGTACTGGATAGCTTGGCTCCAACTTCTACCTTGTGGCAGAGCCGTGGTGATGCTTGGAACTGTCCTGGGCAGCTGTCTTTGGCTTTTGCCAGGGCAGTTCTTGTCTCTCTTATAGCTTTGTTTTTTGGAGTAGTATAGACAATTTTCTCTACCTCTGCAGATAAGATGTGCCTGCCCCCTTTGGGTCCACCCATTTCACAACTGTTTGCTGTGGTCTCAGAATCTGTACATCCTACCTGATTGGGGCAGTCTGTCCCATACAAGCCTTGAGACATACTCATTCAGGACTCAGCTCAGACTTCCGAGCCTCTCTGGGGCTTCCCACAGGAGAGCCTCCTCTGAAGTATACATGCAAGATGAGGCACTTGGATTTCCCACAGGATTCCCTAAGAGAAGACACTGACTCTGATGAAGGGGAAGGGGCCCCCCAGGTCACCCCTTATGGATGTCTTATTTAGTGAAATATCTGAGCTTTTGAGACAGAAAGGTGGTTGGTCTTCTGACCCCTTCCTAAGAGGAGTCATTGTTTCTTGAGGCTTTCAGGGATAGCTCAGCTACGTTCAGCTATCATGAAGCCAATCCCCAAATGACTGGATAAATATTTAGTTGCACCAAAGATTGGGCCCACTTGAGGAAGGGTCCTCCAGTCAATGGTATCTTGTAGCAGAAGCCACCAAGAAAGAACTTGTGGAGAAATGCCCTACCATCTATTCCTCCAACAGGGAGATGAGAGCATTGGGACAAGTTTGGGAAGTACATGTACCCCTCAGTGACCTTTGCCCTGAGGTTGCTGAAATATTTGGCATATATAACAAGGTTTCAAAGGGACCTGAACAAAGAGTTTTCCAATGCTGTTTCAGGGTCTATGTCTGCAGAGGACAAAAAAAAATGTTTCCATGCAACTGCCCACCTTACAGTCTCTATCAAACACTTGTATGAGACTTATTTCACATGCCTCAGAAGGTGCTTCAGGAGCTGCGGTTTCAGGAATAACCTTGAGACAGCACGCCTGTATGTGTCTCTGTGACTTAGCAGAGCCTTTCAAGCCATCCTTTATCAATGCTCCCTTTGATGGGTCTACCATATTTGGTCCTAAGGTTAAAGAAACCCTGTCTAGGAGTGAACAAGACAGGAAGACCATACCCATTCATTTTTCTACACCTCAAAGAACTTTTTCCCAGAATCAGAAAGGTGGCAGGGAAATGCAGTTCTTGAAGTCGCAAGGCTCTTCCCAGGATTCCTATGGGGACAGATCTCCCATGGCAGAGGGAGAACTGTAATAGATGATGCCATGAGACAGAAGAGTTTCAGAGCTCTGTTGTAGAAACCCTATCAATATGCCTGATAAGTTGCCCGACTGCTGCACTGTGGAGGCAGGTGGGGGTCATTTATCCCTGCATCTGCAAACCTGGGTAGCCTCTTTGGTACTGAAGATCATCTCCCGAGGATATTTCATACCCTTTTCTGTACAGCCCCCCAGTCATACTACAAAACTCCTGGATGCCCTGCCTTGTCAGAGAAAAACAGCAGTCTCTAAAACACAAAAAATTCTGGAAAAAGCATTCATCCAAATGGTACCCCTAGCCCAACAAGGATTCGGAACTTATTCTTAGTTCCAAAGAAAACTGTTGTTCTGAGACCCATTCTGATCTCAGCAGTTCAAACCAAAATGTCAGATGCTCCAAGTTTCAAACTGGTCATGGTTCAGACCATTCTGCCACTTGTGCACAAGAATGATTGGATGTACTTCATAGATCTCAAGCATGTGTACTGTCACATTAAAATAGACAGATGATCCAAGAGATTCCTTTGCTTCCATTCAGGAGCCAGTTATTATCAATTCAGAGCTCTGCCCTGTGGTCTCACCTCAACCCCCGGAGTGTTCATCAAGTGCAAGGTATTGGTCGCAACTCACTTGAGAGTGCTAGGTTTCCTGGTGTTTCCATATCTCGATGACTGGCTCCTTTCTGCTTACACCAGGCATCTTCCTATTCAACCCAGGGACTACTTGCTCCAGCTTTGTCTCCCACTGGCCATTACAGTGATCTATACCAAATATCAGCTATCTCCCACTCAAGTCCTGGAGTTCATTGTTGCTCATCTGAGCATAGTCATGCAAATAGCAAGTCTTCCTCAAAGGATAAACACATTGTGAGAACAAGCATCCCAGTCTCTGTCATCCTTTCGCACCAAGGGTGATTTTGCAACTTCTACGATCCATAACCGCCTCCATAACTCTAATACCAATAGCCAGATAGTACATAAGAGTACTTCAGTGGGCCCTGACAGTTCAATGGGCTATCTGACGTCATCCTCTCTGCTCCAGTGTGTACTATGAGCATTTGCAAAGAGCATGTTTCTTGGTGGATCACCACAAGAGAAGTTTCTCATGGCCACCCTTTTATCTTCCAACCACCCGTAGACACAGTGACAATGGACACCTCCCAACTTGAGTGGGAGGGGCATTTCTTGAGAAGGACAGCCCAAGATACTTGATCCAGTCAGGAAGCCAATCAATATCCTGGAACTGTGAGCTGTCCTATTAGTGTTGCAGGTGTTTCAAGATACTGCTCTTCTGGGGGTGATTGCATCTAGACAGACAGACAAGACAATATGTCAATAGGCTGGTTACATCAACAAACAGGAGGGAGCCAAGTCCTACCCTCTATGTTGAGAAACAATGTTGTGAAGCGATGACAGTTTGGCAATGGGTGATCTCTTCTGGCTGCTTTCTTCTAGCAATGCATGTTCTGGGGAAGTCCAACATTATGATGAAAAAACAAAAATGCAGGACAAAAGTAATTCAAACACCCAGGAATCTTCAGCTGTTCAGCTCTTTAATAGGAACAGGAACAAAACACAGTGCCACACTGGAAAGTAAAATAAAGCGCTTTTCGTCTGGTACAATGACCAGACTTCTTCAGATAAGTAACAGCAGGCACAAAAACAAATTATATATGTATATGTATATATGTATATGTGTGTATATATATATATATATATATATATATATATATATATATATATATATATATTTAGGAACACACTTCCCTCCACCCCCTAATTAATCAATTATCCAATACAAAAACAATTAACCATGTAACTGAACTTCCAACATGTAAAACTGAGTTAAAATCCATTCATTAAGAACAGCTAGTTCATTACTGGTGCTAAAATCAAAAAACACATCTGCTGCCATGGTATGGCAACTACCCATTTAAAAATAGGAAAAATATAACATCAAACCTAACATAATATATGCTTTAAAAACAGAAATCAAAGAATTAACAATTATCACTGTCCTAAAGTGA